>NW_028301542.1:2787500-2980000 GCF_042242905.1 Orbicella faveolata | reverse complement strand
ACCGAAAGCCTTTCTTATAGACTTTAGTAGCACACTTCTGAATTATGGCTGCGAGTGACTTGGCCAAGCCTGTCTGGTTAACATGGTAGATTTTGATTAATCTTGGTAGAGCGCGTGGATAACTTTTATCTCTGAAACAACCGACTGGTTCATACGGAGGCAGTACTTTTGTATCTGTATAGCAAAGACCAGATAATCATTTAGTAGAGAATTAGTCAAGCTATAAATTAACAACCTACATAGCTGGCGGTTCTTGCTGATTATTCCACGAGAAGTTCTCCACCATCCAATTTATCTGGCGGCATAAATAGTTGTTCGTGTAAAAATCAAAAAGTAACTCAGCTCCGGAATGAAAAGCAAGGGGAGCATCAAAAAAAGGTGAAATTATTTTGAGGAGAAAACTTTCAAATAAGGACATCTGGCTACCTTTACATTGGTGCAAATTGCAGCTCTCTGTATAGATGTTTGTCCCAGGGCAGTCCTTCCCGTTCCATTTTGGCGCTGGGTTAGAGCATGTGCGAGTACGTATCCTGTGTCCCCTTCCACATGTCACACTGCATGGATTCCATGAGGACCACTGGCTCCAACAGCCATTCACTGATGATTAGAAGGAACAATCCATGACATAAGAGCTTTATAAAGTGTATAAACTGTTGAGGTTTTGGGTTTTGTGATCTACCTTTAAATTTGTACAAATCACGGCTCTCTGTGGAGATATTTGACCCAGGGCAATTCTCTCCGTTCCATTTTGGCGGTGTGCGTGAAATATCTTTGATAATTTGACAAAAGAGCAACATTTCTTCACCTATGAACTAATGTTTTAAATCTTCATGTGCAGAAGCACGGGAACCATTATAAATACGGTATGCTCTTACGCATCCATGACACAAGTTCCGAAACTCTCAGACTTCTTTTCAGAGACCTAAATTGCCTTTAAAGTGATCAACTGGTAACTAACCTTCAACAAAGCGGTAAACAAATATGGTCCATGCAACTCCCACGCCATAATTCACTAAGCATTTGCCGGATGGCCCATGTATGTCGTAGGTCATGCTACCGTTCACTCCACTCCAGCACTCGTGGCGATATTCCACGCCAAAATACCAGAAACCTTTCTTCTGGGCTTCAGTGGCACACTTGTGAATTATGGATGCGAGTGAATTGGCCAAATCTGTCTCGTCGACAGGGTACCATTTGACAAATCTTGGTAGAGCGCGTGGATCCTTTTTATCATTGAAACAACCGACTGGTTCATACACCATTGTATCTGTGTAGAAAAGACCAGATAATAATTTAGTAGAGAAGAGAAGCTGTAAAAAGGCAACCTACATGGCTTATGGTTCTTGCTGTATATTGCATGAGACGTTCTTAAGTCTCCAGATCGCCATTTATCTTGCGGCATTAATTATCGCTCGTTTACCGCTTGGCCGCTATTTCTATATTGCAAAGACACGAAAAGGGGCGCCCTGGCAAATCAACTGTTATGGGCATATTGGTACAATCATCGCAGTTTTTGCAGCCAATTCTTGGAGAGATACATCCACCTGCATGCAACAAGCTGCTTATTGACTTAACAAACAGTCCAGAGCCCTCTGCAAAATTAATTCGACGAATATTTGTCACACTAATGCGAGAAGGGTTGCCGCATCACTGATTTATGAACTCTGTGAAAGATCCTCTAGAACAAAAAGAGACAGTACTTGAAACCGATCTGTGCTGTCTTTAAAACTATGGTAACGTTGACAGCACTAGCTTTGCGTTCAAGCCAACATTGCTTCGTGAAAGATTTATCGATTAAATTTCTTTTGACGCTTTCGAAGCCAGTAAAAAAGGCGACTTTCTCCCCTAGAAAAAAATACAGATCATGGTACGGGATATGTTTTTTGATGATTTAATTTTAAACGAATTACTCATCTTTAAAGTTAGAGTTTTCGTGAAAATGTTTTCACGGACAAAGTTTCTAATTAAGCAGCGCCTGAACTGAAAGATACAGAACTGACACGAAAACGTTTGAAATGAACCTTTCTACGGCCACAATTTCAACATTATCGTTGCTTGCAAAATAGTATCTTATGATTTTACGTACTTGACTGTGAGATGCCTTCATTCGGCCAAGCTTGTAGTATTATGATTCCGATGAACATTAATCCATAATGAAAAATTGAGTTTGAAACGGTTCCCCGCTTGAAATGTTCTCGGTAAAGGATTTTCATCGCGATGGCACTATGGAGAAAAATAAAACATGAAGTCGTCACAAAAATAGTTACAGCAAACCAAAGACAAAGTTCCTGCAATACGCTATTTAATCAATAGGTGATATTGGGTTATTTTCTGTTGATGCGCTTTGCATCTAACTCGAGGGCGGAAATATAAGAAAAACAAAATGCAATGGCCTCGTAGATGAATCCGGTTTTTTCATGTCACTAACCAAATTAATTAATAAGTTTAATTTATAGTGTGCCTTCTTACAAGCTTATGGTATTATGTGCGCAATTCAAAGTTCATAGAAATCAGAGGTTTGAGAGTTGGTAAACTGTCACCTGTGGTCAAATCTCAAAATATAGAGGAACTTTTTAAAAAAAAAAAAAGGGCCGAGCACTGTAACCTACGATAACTTGGGAAAATCGGTTGGCCCACAGACAACTAAGGTGCAGCGTAATTGCAATAAACTTTGTCCGCCTCCGGTCGGAGATTGGACTACTTGTTACAGTATCCCTTTCTTATATACAAGTGCTAGTACGCTAAAAAGCTTTCAATATAGGATATTCCATAGACTATTGGAACAAACCTATTGTTAATGAAAATTGATATTAGGGATCGTAATGAGTGCTTTTAGTGATAACAAACCTGAAACCACAGAGCACCTGTTTTGGCATTGTGACCGGATATTCCCCTCCTGGAGCGCTCTACAAATTGGATTTGGGAGGTGACAGTAATTGAAGCCGAGTCTTCCCTTGAAAACCTTCTCTTGGGCTTTACAAACTGTACTCCCTTGTAAGAATGCGATATTTTATTAGTCAAGTTTTTCAGATTTAAATGTAAAATGGTATTAGGGTTAGGGTTAGGGTTTAGGGTTAGGCTTAATTTGATTATCCCGATTTTGTTGGCGTACAGAGCTACCTTAAGTTTCACTATAATATCGAAAAATTTGCCTGTAACTTTTTTCATCAGGATAACATCATAACCAAGTGGAAACTGATGAAAAAAATATAAGTTGTCAATAGATGATGTAATGTAAGTAATTCAGAGATGTAAGTATAGTAGAATTATGTCTTAAATGTGCATTATAAGTGTTATTATTGTAACTTACTTTTTGTTCTATACTGTGTATCTGATGCTACCTAGGTTTTACTAATAACGTTGCCACTAAATGCAAAAAAGATAAATCAGTAAATAAAAAATTTCAAGCCATTTATAAAGAGATATTTGACTGGAAAATTCAAACCGTGAAGAGCGACGATATCAGTTCTAATGCAGTGAAATGATATCCCTTATGATAAATTATCATCGATATCACCTATCACTTTATCATACCTGACTGAAGTGGCACGCAACCACGATGTATCCCTTCAAACCGAGGAGCACTGGGAACTAGACGCCATCTTTGTTTTGTACTTTGTCCGATAAATTTGAGTCCGCTAACAAACACATCCGATCTACAAAATACAAAATCGACATGCAAATCGACATAAGCTCGAGCGATCGATGTTTGTTGAAATTAGACCGAGTACTTGACGAGCGATTCCTCCAAAAGAATCGCACCATTAATATAAGTCATCAATGGTCATTGCTTGAGCTCGACCACTGGCCTTCTACGGAATGGAGCTCGAGTGGTTCGAAAGAGCTAGATGAAGTCAAGGCGAAAATTAGTTGCCTCAAGTTTGAATAAACGCAGCTTAGTATGAACTTTCTTAATCTAGATGGACTAGTATAAGAAATGATCTTCTTTTCTTATGGATGTTGAGGTAGCTGATATAAATCTCTGTGTTATCCACCATGAACTTATTAGCTCACGAGATCACCCTTGGAGAGCGTTCCTCCTCATTAGATCATCTGGGCGTTTTAACTTATCACACTAATCACGCTTGAACAAACTAAGAATCAGATTGGTTTTCACATGATTCATCAAAATATCGCTAACAAGTTTACCACGCTAATATTGTACCCTCGTGGGTAGAATGAGAATTTATAGAATCTGAAACAAAACTTCTTAGCTACGTAGATAGATTAGTATATATATTCGCTCTTAGGAACATCATCGAGCAATGAATCAAGTGGAACACCCATTTGTACATCCAATTTCATCGACTTCCTGAAAGTTTTTAACCGCGTGCATAGCGACACCCTGTGGAAGATTCCCCAAAGATAGTCACACTCATGGAGTTGTATTACCAAGAGTTTCAGTCCAGTGTCACTGTAGATGAAAACCTGTCAGATTGGTTCTCTGTGGAGGGATTTACTATGTCTATTAATTTATTATTTTCCCCGTTCCTTTGTGGTTCCTCGCCTGTTCCCAAAGTTGACCAATTTTGTAAATATTGGGGCCAACTCGAAAGCTGTATGGTTTAGTTGGCCCCCATAATATTTATCAACCGAAAAGGTACATTGTAAACATAAAAAAGCTGAAATTTTATTTGTAAATGTAAATTGTGAAGAAATAAAGTTTGCTAAGTATGTGAACTTCCGTCTTATTCGGATCTTCACTCCAAACAAGGTTCGCGAAATTTCGACAAAACTTTTTCCATAAAATGTTGATGGGCCTGGCGATTTCAAGCCAAGGGTAAGACGTTAAAAAATTATTTTAAAAACTTCCTGGTAGACCTAGGGGACCTCATTCCCCTTCCTAAAACTGCCAACGACTAAAATGTTACTGCTAAACGAAATCCTTTATATAGATTTCTCTTAGGGTATCAATATATAGTCACGTCCCGATATGCACCAATAACTTTTCAAATCAAAGATTACAAGAATTGTATTGCAATCAATTATAAGAAATACAAAAAAGGATCATAAATTATGTCAGTGTGTTCGACTGTCTTCACTCATGAATAGTTTTTCCTAATACGGTCGCGGAGCGATCGTGTTAATTTATGTTTTGCCTACGGTATTGCTTTAAAAGCGACTTTACAAAAGTAATACTTACAGTGTACATTTAGACGTAATACTACTACACTTGCATCTCGACATTACGTACATTACACCATCCATTGACAAATTAATTTATGCATCAGTTTCAACTTGCTTATGATTTTATCCTGATGAGAAAAGTTACATACAATTTTTTCAATATTATAGGGAAACTTAAGGTACGCCAGCAATATTGCGTAATCTAACCTAACCCAAACCCCGAAAGCATTTTACATTTTCATATGAAAAACGTAACTAATAAAATAATAGAATTAATCGCATTTTTACGAGGCACACAGTTTGAATAGCCCGAGAGAAAATTCTATTTCAATTACTGTCACCTCCCAAATCCAATTAGTGAGGCGCTCCAGAAAGCGAATATCTGGTCACAATACCAAAACAGGTGCTCTATGGTTTCAGGTTTGTTATCACAAAAAAAAAGCGCTTATCGTGATCCTTAATGCCCATTTTCATTAACAACAGATTTCAGCCAAAAGTCTATGGAATATCTTATATTGAAAGCACCTTAGCTTACTTGCATCTGTGCATAAGAAAGGGATACTGAAATAGGTAGTTCAATCTCCGACCGGGGGCGGACCGGAAGATGTTTATTCCATTTAGGCTGCACCTTAGTTGGCTGTACGGCAACCGATTTTCGCAAGGTATGAAAAGTTAATCTGCGCACCGTTTTTGTTTTAAATGGTCCCTCTACGTTTTGATATTTGACCACAGGTGGTAGTTTACCAAACTCTCTCATCTCTGATTTCCATGACTTTGGGTTCACATAATACAATAGGCTTGTAAGGAGGTACACTTTAAATTATACTTATTAATCAATTTGGTTGGTAACATGAAAAAACCGGATTCATCTAAGAAGTCATTGACGTAGAGCAGATTATCTTATATACCACGACCCATAAAACACAGATTTATTCCACCATCGCTGTGACAAGAAGTCGCTGGCTTCTACAAGTTCACGAACATACTCTGCCAATGAATCAAAAAAATTCCTGCAGAAAGTATTTTCAACAAAATAGCTAGCCAAGACTGATAAACTTCTTTCCATTCAGGCCATCGGAAAACAAGAGCGTTTTCCTGTTTCCCTGATAATTTTACGTCCGATACTTTTTTATTCGAGGAAACTTTTAGAGCCTTAGCGAACGATCCAATATCGGTAATCCCATCTTCTATATCATTAATAAATGTTTCTTTGCTATTTTATCAGCTTTCCCACCCAAATAAAGGAGCAGAGGAGTGTTTTCAATACTTTAATTTTAGCAAAAAGTCATTTGGAGTAGGAAGTAAGGTTATTAGATGATTGAATTTAGATGCAGTTAATGACTTCATTACCGCCATTTTGCTTATAATACTTAGGGTTCAGGGTAACGGTTAAGTGGACTTGCTAACCCAGAATTAGCGGTGAGGTTTACTGTTTATCTTGTTTGTCCTTCAGTTTTGAGTTTTGAGTTTTAGCATCCACAACCATTATGTGCTTTTTTCTCCCTTATTTACCCAGTTAGCTTTTTATCCAATTTTCCACTTTGTTGACACTTATAATAAAGTTGCGTATACTCTGCTCTTTCCAGAGGAAGTTTGCACACGAGGAACGGATTCATCAAACTAAGTTCTGCTGTCCTACTTTTTCGGATATGTGATAAACAAATTATAACATGTTAAGAGACTTGCATCGTTTTATTCACTCGTTCAGTTCAATACCATGCGGCACACTAACTCGAAGACTTGTTCATACGCGATATGTCCCATATGGCATTTAAAACTCGTGGATAAAAACGATATCAGGCTCTCTGACATGTAATAATCTGTATTTATAGCCATCGTCGTTGGGAATTCCTCGATATCGAGTAAGATATCTACTTACATTTTGGTTGTGTTCATTTGATGAATTCGTTAATGACTGAGCAGTCCGATAACTGTGGGCACAATATAATACGTGGCCGATAATAAGTGTGTGTGCTAGATGTATTTTAGTTAAGTAGTTTTTGCCATTTTAAACCGTGACCACATGAACAGTAATTAGCTATTTTTCCTCCATAACCAAGGGCGATATACAGTATTATTTTCCACTTGAGACCACGTCTCACAAGACCGGAGCGAAAATTTCACTACAAAAATCGCATTTCAATTCCCATTGAAGATATGTGAACCGGCTTACCGCTTGCAACCAGTTTCAACTTTGTTTGAGTCTGCCCTTAATTAAAAACATTAAATAGCCTTATTGACGGCTTATTGAATTCGGTTTCTTGTATTTCCGGTCTTGTTAGATGGCGTCAACAGATGAAAAATAACCCAATATCACTTATTGATTAAACAGCGAATTGCAGAAACTTTGTTTTAGGTTCGCTGTAACTATTATTGTGACGACTGCATGTTTTATTTTTGCTATACATAGTCATCCGATGAGGATTCTTTCCCGAGGGCATTTCAAGCGAGGAATCGTTTTCAATGCAAGTTTTCATTGTGTATTATAATGTCAGTTCATCGGAATTGTAATACTACAAGCTTAGCCGAGTGAAGGCATCTCACAGTTAAGTACGAATAATCATAAGATATTATTTTGCAAGCAACAATGATGTTGAAATTTTGGCCATAAAAAAGTTCATATCAAACCTCTTTTTGGTGTGTGTGTCAGCTCTGTATTCTTATTCCACTATCGCTCACTCAAGAACATTGAAAATGAAAACTTTCTCACGTAACGATGAATATTATAGAAGATTACACATGTAATTCGTTCAAAGAGGGTCTTACAGGGGTATTCCTATGAAGAGTGGTAAGCTAATTTTATTTTCCGTGAAACGTGAAATTAAGAAATTATATCATTTTTCGTGATCCGTGACCTGTAGGTTTTGCGAGACCCGTGAAGAACTTGAATTACTAACCTATATTTGTGATTTAACCACTCTATTCTTCGTGATTTTGAGACGTAAGTCCCCCGAATGGTTAGAAAGTTATTTAGGTATGCAATTTGCAGTAAGGAGTCTTTACATTGCCTTTCACCATTTTGCTGTCTTCAAACGATCTTTCTAGCGTAAGAGCAGGTTATAAAAAAAAAAAGGTACTTTTCTTGCTTATTTTCGTGATTCGGGAAATTAAATTTTGGTATCCGTGATCCGTGATTCGCTATTTTTCCGCTCGTGAACCGTGCTGGAGACCCTCCTGTACGACCCTCTTTAAAATTAAAGTATCTAGTATCTTTCTGATTGTTTCTCTTAGTAATAGCGTGGTTGTCTAGTGACATACCTAAATATTGATCTCCAACCAAAATAAATCGTGATCGCATGAAGATTAATTTTTCGTCCACACCCAAGGCCAAAACTGCATTATTTTCCACTTGGGACCAAGTCTCATAGGATCTGAGCAAAAGACTAACTGAAAAATCACATTACAATTTCCATCAAAGATATGAGAAGCTAGGTATCCGTGGGTAACACAGCTGAATTTGTCTGGTTCTTCAAACTGTTTCAACTTTGTATGAGTCTGCAGGACACCACATTAAAAATTTTATCATCAGATTATTGCATTTTCTTATTTTATGTTTCCGCTCTTGAAAAATGACTGACTTAGTCTTCTTAAAGTCCTCGATACAACATCTTGTAGCCGGTTAAATAAACAACTGACTAGCGTATTTTGTTATTGTTGATTGAATGAAATATTACCCCAACATCAGCTGTTTAACAGCGAATTGAACAAAGTTTGTTCAGGTTTGCTGTAATAATTACTGCAGCGACAGTTTTTCTCGTCAGAGTCATCGCAATGAGGATTCTTTCCCGAGAGTTTTCCAAGCAAGGAATCGTTTCCAACGCAATCTTTCATTATGGATTGATGTTCATCGGAATCGTAATACTACAAGCTTGGCCGAATGAAGGCATTTCGCAGAGCAAAACTTCACAGTTAAGTACGTATTTTCATAAGATACCGTTTTGAAAGCAACAACGGTGTTGAAATTTTAGCCTTATAATTAAGGATATTATATGGCCGCTCGGAGATATACGAAATTTCTCTTCGAGTGTCTTCAAAATGAGAAGAGAAATTCCGTATCTCCAAGCGACCATGTAATTTTCTTTTTATGATATAAAACTATCATAATACATAACGACGTTTTTAGCGATTTTCCGAAGATTTCCCACCACTTTGCGAAAATTTCCGAAGATTCTCCGAAAGTAGTCCGAAGGCAAGACGAACGTTTCTGGAAATTTTACCAAAAGTTCCGAACATTTCCGAAGATTGCCGAAGATTGCCGGGGATGGATTGCCAATTACTTCCGAAGAACATCCGAAGATATTTCGATCATACACCAACACATTTAAGTGCTAAGGGACAAAAATGAGATCACGCGTGTGGATAAAAATGATATCCTAACATATAAGATGTCGGTTTTGATCTGCTACCACTCAAAATACAACTAAATATAACGAAAGTTTACATCAAACGCTTTTTTTCTGTCAGTTCTGTATCTTTTCTCAATCGCTCACTCAGAAACATTGTCCAGGTACACCCTTTTCAGGAAACGTTTAACATTAAAAATGATAATGTTTGTGCATGTTTTAAATTTAAGCATCGAAAAAATCATCCCTGATTAGGATATGTTTCTTTTTTACAACGGAAACTCGCCCTTTTTTACAGGCTTAATATCAAGAAGTACCCAACCGAAATGAAATCGACAAATTTCTCACGAGGAAATGTTCGTTGCAAAGCAAAGTGAACGCTGCTAACACACTGCAGCGTTACCCTGGTCTCAAAGACCATGGTTTCAAGTACTATCTTCAAAATTTAGAGTCATTGTTTTACGGCCTTTCCTATATGCTTATACTAATAAATTCAACATGCCAGGGCCAAAATATTAAAAGTTCTATAGTCCTAAGCTACTTACTGTCAGTTGTCGTGTTTATTGTTCTAGAGGATCTCTAACAAAGTTCACAAATCAGTGATGCGGTAACCCTTCTTGCCTTAGTGTGACAGATACTCATCAAATTAATTTTGCACAAGGCTTTGGACCTTTTGTTATGTCAATAAACAGCTTGTTGTATGCATGTCGATGTATATCTCTCCAAGAATTGACTGCATGAATTGTGTTTTATGAGTGTACCGATATGGCCATGGCAATCTGTTTGCCTGGGTGCCCTTCCCTTGCGTTCTCAAAGTACAAAACTAATTGCAAGATAAATGGAGAGCTGAAGACTTGAGGAATTCTCATGCAATGGGCAGCGAGAATCACAAGCCATGCAGGTTGGTTAATTACAGCTTCGAATTCTCCTCTGTAAGAAATGATGATCTGGTTTTTTCTACACAGGTACGACGGTGCTGCATCCGTACGAACCAGTCGGTTGTTTCAAGGATGAAAAAGATCCACGCGCTCTACCAAAATTAGTCAAACGGTACTGGGTCAACGAGTCAGATTTGGCTAATTCCCTCGCAACCATAATTCAGAAGTGTGCTACTAAGGTGTATGAGAATGGCTTCTGGTATTTTGGCGTGGAATTTCGCCACGAATGCTGGAGTGGAGTGAACGGTAGCTTAACTTACGACATACATGGGCGATCCAACAGTTGTTTATGTGATCATGGCGTGGGATCTGTATGGACCATATTTGTTTACCGCTTTGTTGGAGGTTAGTTACCAGTTCACAGGAAATTTAGCTTCCTGACAAATCTGAGAGTCTGAGAACTTGTGTCATGGATGGGTAAGAAAATGCTGTATAATGGTTCCCATGCTTCTGTACATCAAGGTTTAAAACACTAGTTAACATCATAGGTGAAGAAATGTTGCTGGTTTGTTTAATGATAAAGAATTTTCAAGCTTTCAAATTATTGCTAAATTTTGACAAGATATTCTCTTTCCTTGGCACCTGAGATCAGGTTTTCCATTCCTTTTACCGGTATAGCCAAGAACTTTCTGTGTTTAACCTATTTCAGGTAAAGAGGTCCAAGTTCTAAAAATTTGTATGTAAACTGGTAATAAGTACCTGCCTAGATTAGTCTCCGGCTGCTCCAGTCCACTGGGTTGGAATAATGAATAATAACCATAAATCTTTTTGTCGTGAACGGTGAAGTCTTTTTGTACAGAAACGCCATGCATGGTCATCTTAAAACGAAATCTTAGAGCATAAACTAATCAATTTTAACAATTCAAAACTTCAGCAGTCGATACCTTTTCTAAAGCTTTGATGTGATGAATTATTTTGTCTAATCATCAGTGAATGGCGGTTGGAGCCAGTGGTCGTCATGGCAATCATGCAGCGTGACATGTGGAGGGGGAAACAGGACACGCTCTCGCACATGCTCCAATCCAGCGTCAAAATGGAACGGAAAGGATTGCCCTGGGGCAAATATCTCCACAGAGAGCTGCAATTTGCACAAATGTAAAGGTAGATCACAAAAACTTTAAAAGTCAAAGGTTTATTCACCTTTAAATCTTCATTTCATGTGATGGATATCTTTCTCCTGATAATCAGTGAATGGCAGTTGGAGCCAGTGGTCGTCATGGCAATCATGCAGTGTGACGTGTGGAGGGGGAAACAGGACACGTACTCGCACATGCTCTAATCCAGCGCCAAAATGGAACGGAATGGATTGCCCTGGGACAAATATATCCACAGAGAGCTGCAATTTGCACAAATGTAAAGGTAGGTCACAGAAACTCAAAACTTCAAAAGTTTTTTCACCTTTGAACTCTTCATGTCATGGATAATGTTACCTCTGATCATCAGTGAATGGCAGTTGGAGCCAGTGGTCGTCATGGGGACCATGCAGCGTGACGTGTGGAGGAGGACAGTGGACACGCACTCGCACATGCTCTAATCCAGCGCCAAAATGGAACGGAAATGATTGCCCCGGGACAAATATCTCCACAGAGAACTGCAGTTTGCGCAAATGTAAAGGTAGATGCCTCTTTTGAAAGATTTTTCCAAAAATGATCCCGGCTTGTTAGTTAAGTAAAGTAAAGTAAAGTGAAGTAAAATCCTTTATTTAAAACACGAATATCGTTGTTGTTTTGAAGCTCGGTGCGTTCCTTGCTTAATCTTTTCATTTCAGAGCTGAAATAGTTTTTGATTTTCAGAATGTTTAATCATTTGTACCGATATGGTCATGAACCTTAGGCCCCCATTCTTGCAAGATGACAAAATGTAATACTGCGGCAAAGGGGTAAACGAGCGGCACTTAACTTCGCAAGATAAATGGGACTCTATTAATATACAACCTTGTTAAATATTTTTGTTAGTCCAAGGGAAATAGAGCTTGTTTTTAACGGTCGAGACTTGCGAGCCTCTCGTGAAATGCCCAGCAAGAACCACCAGCCATGCAGGTTAGCCTGACTTCTCTAATTATTGATGATCTGGTCTTTTCTACACAGATACGTCGGGGCTTCATCCGTATGAACCAGTCGGTTGTTTCAAAGACAATTATCCACGCGCTCTACCATTATTAGTCCAAGAGTACTCTGTAAACGAGACAGATTTGGCCAATTCATTCGCCAGCATAATTCACGCGTGTGCTACTAAAGTCTTTGAGATTGGATTCTGGTATTTTGGAGTGGAATATCGCCACGAGTGCTGGACTGGAGTGAACGGCGACATGACTTACCACAGACACGGACAATCCGACCGTTGTTTATGGAATTATAGCGTGGGAGATACATGGACCATATTTGTTTACCGCTTTGTTGAAGGTTAGTTACCAGTCGATCACTTCACACTTCACAAATATTTTTCTAACTAATATTATGTAAAATGATTAGCATTTGGGTCCCAAACCAGCTGATCTAAATATATTTCTTTCCGTTAGTTCTAAAAATTTGTAAACTGGTATTAAGCACCAGCCTTGATGGGGCTCTTGTCTTCACCAGTTCATTGGATTGGAATACTAAATAAAAACTATAAACCTTTTTTAAAGTCTTTTTATACAGAAACGCCGTCTTAAAACACCGTTTACAAAGCATAGGCCGAGCATTTTTAACCAATTCACAAAGTCAACAGTTTATACACTTTCTAAGGTTTTCATGTCATGGATTATTCCCTGTAATCATCAGTGAATGGCAGTTGGAGCCAGTGGTCGTCATGGCAACCATGCAGCGTGACGTGTGGAGGGGGACACAGGACACGTTCTCGCACATGCTCTAATCCAGCGCCTAAATGGAACGGAAAGTATTGTCCTGGGACAAATATCTTCACAGAGAGCTGTAATTTACACAAATGTAAAGGTATATGCCTTTTTTTGAAATAGTTTTCCTTAAAATGATTCCGGCTTATCTTGATGCTCTAGTATGTTCCTTGCTTTTCATTGTGGAAGTGAGTTAGTTTTTAATTTCTAAGGTGGCTTTGTGCCTTAAGAATACACTCAAACCTCTTTTATACGGGCACCACAGGGGCAGAACTGAATGCCTTTATCATAAATGTGTCCGCGAGGGGCGAGGTTCCACCGTAACGTGTTATTTAAAGTGGTTGTAAGAATGTTGTTAAGACGTAAAGGCAAAAGATGAATATATAAATAAATGAATAAATAAATAAATAAATATATATATATAGATAAATATATCAATATTTCAGATTTAAAAAAAAAAAAAGGTCCTTATTCATAGCTTTAGTCAGTCGTTAAAACTTACAAGGTACTGATAGAGTAAAGAACTGTCCCAATAAACTAAAAACTAACAATACAATCTATTTCAAATCAAAAGACATCTATTTACAGAGCATGAGGCGACCTGGTGAGGATGCGACCTATCGCCTAGGGTCCTGTTCTTACGTGGTCGCAGAGCATCCTGCAGTGGATGCTAGGGAGTACCTACCAGACTATTCCACAGCCTCAAATCCCTTTCTTTAACGATCTGTTGGATCGCCGTTACCTGTTAATTGTACCCCAATCTAAATGCTCTTTTCTGTAGCCTATCAAGAATTGATATAAGCTACAGCGTTTGTCGAAGTATTTTCTTTTTATCGTCGTTATTATTATATCAGACTTTGCACCATTTGTGTTGTTTACCACCGAAGAATATTCATAGTTTATGAAATATTGTCATCAGCTAACTACTTCTAAAGTAATTTACAAGCGGCAATGAGATAATAATAACAATAATGATAACAGCAGGTTGTTTAAAATAGACCGATTCAAGTTGAAAAGAAAAACAAAATGGCATAAAATATCTTTGTGAAAGAAATAAATTAGTTATCTAAATGGTGTTGTCATATTTCGCTCTTCATTGCATTCAGACTCTTCGGGAGGTAATCGTCTTCACAACAATCAGACTTATCACGGTCAGAACACTGGGGAATCATCTTTGCCACTGGTAGCGAAGATTGTAGGCAGCTCGCTTTTGGCTCTGCTATGTTTAAGTGGAGTGTTATGGTTTGCCTTGAGATATTTCAGAAAGAGTCGGTGAGTATAACTTATAACGAATACTCTCGGTCAGCTCCAGTAAATGATACGCGTGTTTTATTCAAGAAAAAAACTAGGAGGGTAGGCAACTTACAGGTCCTTGTGTGACATATAAACTTGTTGCAACACAATAAACAGTTTAAGGCTGTGGTCTTACAATAATATTAATTAACAAAAAAAGCAAAATAAATATTTTACATTCCCTATTCTCGTGCCAAATAACCAAAGAAACGTCGAGGAAGTATTCTACAGAAAAATTAATGAGAATAGATTTGTTTTATGAGTTAACGCACGCTCGAGGGAAATTGATATAGATGAAGTCAACATGACAACAAAATTAAAAACGCTTACCGTGAATTTCCGTGGAATTCTGTTAAAAAGTTTGCACACTGGTAATAGATATTTTGCCTTAGTTGGAGCTCGTTTTTCGGGAAAAATCTGTCAGACCGGTTTTTCCACAGCAAGAAAATTTTGGAGAAATTTTGCAGAATAAAATTAAAATAAAATCACAAATAAAACCATATAAACGAGGATGCGTTAGGCGATAAATGATTAAACTCTAAGTAACCATCTTAAGTACTTTCTATCTTGAAGGCTCGATCTTGTTTTCAGCTCCAGTTCAGAACTCTTTGATCCGCTTGAAGTGCTTTTTGATGACATTTCCCTGGATAAGATTATTGGAGAAGGAGCTTTTGGGAAAGTATACAGTGGCAGACTTTTAAAAAAAACTATGGAGGTTGGAAATGGAAAGAAATCTTCGCAGAGCAAGACGGATAAGGAGCAGCAGCAAATGAAGATGGGCTTGACTGTTGCTGTGAAAATGTTACAAAGTATGATTTGGTTACGACAGCGTTATATAACCTATAAATATAGACAAGGTTCTTAAAACGACCTTTCAAAGTCTTGACATAGGCAAAATGAAAAGTCGCAAAGAGTGATATATTTTGAGTTAACCACTTCGGTAATCTCATGAAATAGGCGTAAAATTGTGATCGTGTTTATTGTTTCAGTTTTAATTGATGCTCGCCCATGTATTTCTGAGGATTATGTTTAAACTTGTAGTGAAAAATGCCTTTTATTTTTGCCGTACTAGATGGTGCCACAGAAGAGCAAATGCAAGAATTCCTAGAGGAAATACAGCTCATGAAACAAATCGGGTATCACCTGAACATATTGAACTTATTGGCCTGCTGTACTATGACAAGTCCCATGTTCCTTGTAGTGGAGTTTGCAAAGAATGGGGATTTACTTCACTACCTCAGGAAAAGAAGAGAGCAGGTGATGTGAGATGATTGAAAATCTTACCTCCCTTTTAGTTTGGTCAGTAAGTTTTAGAAAACTGGTCTACTTACACAAACTGTACTGTTTATTGATTTAATTCAATACAGTCCAACCTCGACTAAAGGCCATCTCTCTACAACGGCCACTTTGCTCTGTCTCCAAGAGATGTTTGACTTTATTCTCTATAATATTTGGAAACACGAGCAAATTCGAATGCTCTGGCGCAAATGAACGGGTGGAAAAAGATGATTCCGGTCCCTCAGACTATTTTTTTGCTTCTTCGAACTGTTTTAGGCTGTCGTTCTCAGCTAGTTGTTTACTTATAGTTTTCTATGAAAAAGTGTCAAGATTTTATAAACAATTCGTTTTTCTGCGCGCGCTCGTTATAAACCAAAATATTAAAACTGTGAATTTCAAGAAAACGCCTCGACCGTGTAACGTAGAAAACCATGAGATAACGTTGAGTGTAAAACAAAAGTGAAGGACCTTACTCCACCATACTGAAGCTTCTCCTACTTACCTAATCTTCGGCAGCGTAAGCAAGCTAAGTAGAAACATTAACACCCCCCCCCCCCCCCCCCCAGATTGTCGCCAGCAGCAAGGTACCCCTACATCCCGGTAATAGTTCTTTGTATAACGTTGCCCAAGCTTATATAATTTGTCAGTAGCCACAATACCTTTACGTGGAGAGAGGCAATGTGAGAGTAAAGACTCGTGCGAACAGAGCCCCTGAAAAACCATAAAACTCTCTACTACTGTCACGGTAATAGATGTCCAAAATGGTAATAGATGGTTCGTGGTAATAGATGTCTCTACTACTTTGTTTAACATTTTAGATCAAACAAGCTTTTGAAGAGACGGAAGATGCAGCGCCTCATCATCAAACCGAAGGAGTCATAAATGAAGGGAGCTTATATGAAGTAATTAGTAGTTGCACCCTTTGTTCCATGCAAGAAGAGAGACTGAGGTAACCAGTAGTGGACTGGAGTGCAAATCCTCCAGTCCCTCCTACTAGATGGATTTGTGTTCGGTAGTGCCGAATTCAACTCCTTCTCGCTTTGTGAATAGCACTGAATTCTCAGAACTTACTCTGAATATAACGTCCATTCTGCTGGTAGATTATTTTGATTTCATGCATTTGATTAGAAGGAGTTGTTTGAATTTGTCTCCTTTCAGAACTTTCAGGCTGCCACTCAAAATTTGCTGGCAGGCTGCAGTTTAACCCTCGAACTGACACATAAGCCCCACATAGATTCTCTCAGAATTTTGAAAGTCGGTTTTTTTAGACCTTCGCAGAGATTTCAACTACCTTCACGTCATTTGACTTTATCATAGCAACCGCTAGTCAAATTTCGTACTTTTTGACAGCCCCAGCCCTCCACCTAACGCGGTTCTTGACCAACAGGAAGTGAAATTTTTCGTTTTCAGACGGCTAAAATGCAACGACATCCAATTTTATTTTTCGATTTCTAAATTAAGATTTCGTGAAGATTCCATCTAGCAAATAAAATTACTTCCTGTCATATCACTTTAAATAAGTGCTATTTACTTTTCAGTGTACCAGCGACAATAACAGATGTACAGATATTGCTCATCCGAGTGACAACAATGATACTGACAACTTACATGACGATGATACTCTCACACCCGCTGACCTAATGACGTTCGCATGGCAGATAGCGAAGGGAATGGTACGAGCTGTGTTTCGTGCATACTGTGAGACTGGCCAATATCTTCGCAATTTGTAATATTAAGATTAATGCTTTAATGGAATTTTTCACAGATTATTGTTTCTTTTCATTAACAACTTCTGTTGCAGTAATCAAAACTTCCCTTTCTTATTTTACATAGGAGTTTTTGTCAGGTAAAGGATTCGTTCATCGTGACCTGGCGGCGAGAAATGTTCTCGTTTGTGAAGGCAAGCTGGTCAAGATAGCTGACTTTGGATTGTCGCGTAACGTGTACGCCGAGAAAGTGTACCATGCTACAAAGAACAGAAAACTGCCAATCAAATGGATGTCCCCAGAAGCCATACATGATCAAGTGTTCACGGCAGAGAGTGACGTGTAAGTTTAAAAGTATCAGGTGAGGGGAGTCGGTGAGGTTTCTTATCAACGGTTTTACTCAAATCCAAGTCTGAGCCGCTACATTCGGAGTTTGCTGATTTGGAGCAGCCCTAATTAAAGATATTCTAGCATTTTTAGTCGCTACAATTACTGTTTTGAAATACGGTTTGGCGACAAACGTAATGGGAAAATAAATAATTCGCTCACAGTTCAAAAGTGACCTTGTAACATGTTGACTAAGATGTCAATTATTAATTGACATCTTAGTCAAAACGTTACAACCTCACCTTTGAACTGTTTAAATAGTTAATTTGTCACTGATATAGCGTCATATAAAGTCTGAGCTTTCCTTCTTTTCTATTGCATCACGTGACAATGAATATTTGGCTCAGGATGGAAAATTCCCTTCAGGGAATAACCAATAACTGAGAATCTGATAAGGTTTATCTCATTTATCTCATCAGGTGGGCGTATGGTATTCTACTTTGGGAGATTTTAACAATCGGTACGTAGCATCTCTTTCTTTCGAATCGTCTTTTTAGAATCTATGTACTTTTGACATACATACCGACATACATACATACATACATACATACATACATTGACTTCGTTGTTAAGTTGGCCTAAAATCATGAGTTTCAGGATTCACAGTTTTTTAGGTTTCTTTGCAATTGCGCATGCAAAACTATACTACTTTTAGAAAATAGCCCAAAGAAAATAGGCGCGCTGATTGGTTTAAAATCGTGTTTCTATTTAACAATAAGATTATGAGATAGAGATTTCTATCACGTGATAGAACTCGAGAGCAAATAATCTACTTGTTTTAGTATAAATCTACTAGTCGTTCAAAACTTTATCTGAATCTTCCACACAAACACTTCAAAAACGCAAATAAGTGGCCGTCATTTTGTTAACAAGCGCAAACTGCTACGCTACTCACTATCTCCAACAGAATAGATTGTGAATAGCGTAGCCAATCAGAGAAGAGCATTCGTCATAGAACGCTAGTAGATTTATACTCAAACTCAATAGAAACACGGTTTCTTTATTTCTTTTAGAAAATTCCTCGACGTAAAAGGAAACGCAATTTGTTTACTTTGTAATGGGCTCGGGCGACGCCCGCAACTATCACGCGATAGAAATCTCGATCTCATAATGTAATTGTTTAATAGAACACTCGTGGAAGTTTGGGAGACCTCAAAAATCTGTGGAAACACTCGCCAATTAGCTTGTGTTCTCAAAGCTTTTCTTGTTTTCCCAAACTTCCACGAGTGTTTCTATAACTCGATAGAAACGCGGTACATGTTTTCTATTTCTTAAATAAACACAACTGCTTGGATCAGTTCATCACTCCATGTTCTACCTGGCTGTAGTTTAGAGAGGCTATGAATGATCTCACTTCAGCATCACTTGTCGGGCATATTACTCAACTCTCCTCCAAGACCCGCTGTACATGTATCGCTATGGATGTAGAACTGCTTTAAAATAACATATTAGACATATTAATGTGTGATTATAATGATCAATGAACTTACCTCTGATCTACAATGAACAAGCTAGTTTCCAGGACTGCCACTCACTGGACATCTACAAACATGACCGAGAATTGAAATCGGGGCTACCAATCACAAATGTAGCTAGTGGAAGGGGAGCGGACTTGAGTTCGGAATTTCCGAATTACAACGCTATCAACGCCTTAAACAACATGCTATCGATATCTCGCTGCCCCATAAACTGATCTTTTCTTTCTTCGTGTCTAGGTGGGACGCCATATCCTACCATAAGTAATTATGAACTTTTTGAGGCTCTGAAATCTGGATACAGAATGGAAAAACCACAAATGTGCTCGGATGAAATGTAAGCGTTCTTTTTATCTTGCACCGTTCTTTTCATGAAATGATAACTAACACCTGCCACTATTTTTCTCAGGTATGACCTAATGCGACAGTGTTGGAAAGAAAATCCCGCTGAAAGGCCTTCATTCACTGTCATCCGGGAACAACTTGAACGGATGATGTTACAGCATTGTCCTTATTTGGATATGGCTGACGCACTCTATAGTTACACACCCCTTTATGACGCTGACAGTGACAAAGAAACGCAAATGGAAAGTACTACTTTGTAATTTACATGCTGGTTTGCATGTAAGTGTTTTGGATATGATGACAAGTTGGCATTCTGTACGTTTCTCAGTTGTTGTTGTTTCCAAAGGAAGGCTTGCGGTGTCTTTTCCAGACAAAACAAATCTTGTTTCTACGAAATGTGCCCAACAAAGTCAGCCCGACAAATTAATAATAGCGAAAACAATGAGCACCACAAAAAGATCCGCCACTTCATCAAGAAATATTTCATTTCAGGGAGTATAAAGTGACATTTCGCAAAGTAACATGAAGTACCATTTCGCAAAGCACCTCAGAGGGCCATTTGGAAAAGTACCAAGCTATATATATATTTGTCAACGTGCAAATTCACATTTCGGAAACTTTCTTTAGTACCATGTGTTAAAGTGACTAACATCATTTCGCAAACTAGCAATTAAAATTTTGTAACGTAAGACTATCTTGTAATAACATTTCCTAAGTAGGGAACACTGTCCAAATGTTAATAACTATTATTCGTCATGGAAACTAACGTTAAAATACAATTTTTGTCTTGCGCTCTTCCATTGAAAGAAGCAGCTGTCGTGGGCTGATTTACTCTCTGAGTGACTCAGAATAAATGAAATTCGATAACGACGCAAGAGTAAGACTATCGTCAATGCTGTTAATGTTCAGTTTATTTCGCCCCTTCAATGAAACCGGCAACACTGAATCAATTTCCAAGGAAGTCTATTTTAAGCATTTTTGCACCACCAGCAACTCCTGGATTTTTCGATACAGTAAAGCATTGTTACCACCGGAAACGAGGAAAGTTGCCCGTGGAATCACCGTGATTTTAAGGTGATTCCCTAGTAAAAGAACCCCCTATAGATTTCAGATGAAACTTGGTATGCTGCTGTTACATGACAAGGATATATTACAAACGTAGTAAAAAAGAGGGGGTCACCGTGCGTAATCTCCGTGCGCAACAAATAAGCTCGATTATTTTTCAATGTAGCGTGTTATATCACACAGTGTTCGACTTTTTTTTATTGTTTATTTATCTACGTCCCAGAAAAAATGTCTTCAAATACCCTGCATTTTTTTATCCTTTAAAGAAAACATAATTTGGACATACGTTGTTGGGCCCGTTATGTCTCCCTCTGTAGTATTTATTTCATTTGCCAAAAAAAGTAGCCATAGATTTCCGCTAATTTTTTTTCTCAGTTATTGAGGATATTGAAATGATGAAATAAAAAGTGTGGGTCACCATGCTCGTTTAAGAGAAAAGGAGCATTTATTTCGGTATCGAGCTTAGTTTGAGGGAAATCTCTTACGTTTTTGTACGCGCAAGTGCTCATGCGCTCGCGCTGATGACGCAAAAATCGTGAGCAGGGATACGCAATGCAATACTAAGAAATCACTTTAAGGTCAAAACATCGTCACCAAAGCTCCGTCGCGCCTTACTCAACTGATAATCGTAATATTTTGCTTTGCATTCTGGGTCTTGTCTTTACACAGGGGTGCCAAGCTCACGTCTCGAGAAAAGCGAAACATAAATTAATTCTCGGACACGTACGTAGTTATTCCTGAAAGCGTCACGTGCGCATTGTGTGAGTCCAGGGCGGAAGGATTCCTGGTGTGTCTAAACTGACGGGGTGTTAGGTTACGCGAGGAGCCGTTGAGGATTTGAACGCTATTTAGGGATTGTATGGAGAACGAAATATGGTCGATCTACAACGCTAAATATTCCGAAATATGAACATTTTACACGTAAGATTAATAAAACGTACTTGCCGTCACTGTTTTTTCCTTCATAAGACAGAGTCAAGGCTGCACAGTACGAATTCGACCGTTGTCCACGCAAAAGCGGTTTGCGCACAGAAAATCCATCCGATGGGCATTTTTTTCACCCACAGTTTACGATCTAAAGTCATTGCACCCTCCCTGCAAATGTCTCATTTCCAAAAATCCCCGCGCATCACGTTGAATACGAGCGTTTTATACAAGCATTTCCAAGTCCGCTTCTTAGCACAACAGCTCGTGATGTCTTGATTGGACAGGGCCGCGGAACAGGCTTTGGTCCAGGGTCAATATTCTCTCTACCGAGGGTAGTACGGTCAATTTATGTACAATTTATGTGGTCTTTACCGCCATCGCGCCTAATCTGGGATCTTAAGTCGCCGCAACATTGGGCGACTTTAGGCGATTTCAGGCCTCTTTAGATGACTTAAGCAAAATTGACAAAAAATATTGCGATTTTAGGCGACTTAAAGCTACTTAAAGCGACCTAAGGCGACTTAAGGACCTTAAGGAGGTCTTATACTCTCAGACATAAATTTTCTCCAAAAAGCATTTTTTCGGAACATGAAGATTCAACATTCCTGTCCATTTGTAAATCGTATTTTGAAGCGGTTTTCCTCTAATTACTCCTGGATTTACGTTTAAATTAAGAAATCTGAACACTTCTAGCTACATTTCAACATAGAAACACTCATAGCAACCATTGTTTACAGTCTAAAAGTACTCACAAAATGAATTCAATTCAGTACATTTTAATGATACTTTACACAAACGCGTTAAAGATGTAGTTACGAGAATTTTGCATTATGATCCTGAACATTGTTTCTTCTATCATCTTATACGCTCTTTATACTTGGTTAACATTTCTATGACTGGTGTATTCGGGTGTTGAACTTCAATAAGACATTTATGTAAAACCTTTAAATATACCCCTTCCCCTGCCCCTAACCTCCCTCTCCCCTAGTTCACAGGGCTAATTTGGGCTCTCGGAGACCGAAGTAAAACTTTAAAGCCTTATTTCTCAAAATTACCAAATAAAGGGATCAGCAATATATCGCACATGATATCTCCACTGGGGTTTAACCGAATGTTGTCAAATTTTCAACATTGGTGAAGGACACAATTATCTAGGTCTTAAACTTCCAAAATTTGCAATTGATGAAAATTTTCCCTGTTATTTAGTTAATATAGTTAATATTAGTTAATGTTAGTATACTTTAGCATACTTCTCTGGTATCTGAGCAACATAACTACGTTACTCGAAGTGCATCCCTACAACATTTAAATCCAGGTTTCTCCTGAATAAATAAAAGGAAATTTTGCCCCACTGTTATTAGACGTTACTATTGGAATGACCTTCCTTTATCTATACGTAACTTAGCGACTAGAAAACGTTTTAAAAAAGCACTCTTCCAGTATTATTTTGCTCAGTATTAATTAATTGATACCTCTTCCTCTCCTATGTTAAGTTAAATTTTACACTAATTATTATTGTCAATTAAACAAGGGCATAGAATTAGCTTGCTATACTTTTGCCCTTTTCCATTTCTCCTCTTACTTGTTTACTTTATACTTATCTTTGTAATTTTAGAATGGAATAAATAAATAAAATGAAAAATGAAAATGAAAAATACTTTTTCAACATTTCACGACAAAAAAAACCCTCAAAACACTGTTTTCTGACGTTTGTCTCCTGGACAACTTGCTTATGGGCAGGATGAACTTAATTCCATACTTTTCGAACCATTCATTATTACGTTATCCTATTTATAATGAACACCACTTTTTAACACTTAGGAGCTAGTTATTCATTAACTATCGTGGCATGTGACCTGGAAAAGCTCATTTTTGAAGTCAGAGTGCAAAGTCCTTTAACGCGGTACCAAAACTGTTCCACAGAGTTGTTTTGTAAAAAAAAAAAATTATGTATAGGACCCGTTTAAGGGGACTTTATTTCACTCTCGTGTCTACAACTTGGAAACAGTCTCTCCATATTCTTTAAAAATGACCAAATAAATCTTTTCCATTAAACCAATTTGTAGTAGTCATTCAGTTTACTTTTGCTTTCAAACCATTTTTGATAAAAATATTTAGATAGAATTACCATAACAGTTACAATTATAGCACTACATTTCACATGAATGTTAGTGAAGATATCACAGTAAAAACTTACATCAAATTAAAAGAAAAACGAATTACATATATTCACAGCTACAAAAACTTTCATTTTAAGAAAAGAGGCATGATTCAGCTCGATTTAAATTTTAAAAACGAAGGAAATAATTAAAGCTTAGGATGTTCAGGATTATTTCTGTCATGGCGAAGACGTACTCCTGCTGCTAAACCATCTCGTTCATGGGACATATTACAACCAAGGATGCCGCATTAGATTCAGTTACGTTCATGGCGAATCTTTTCAAAATACGGCTTTCGGTACCTTTTCCATTTCAGACTTAAGGCAACGTTAATTCTTTGAGGATTATGCCTGAAAATGTCACAGCCTGCCATAACAAATTCATTTTACGCATGGTGCGGTCGCATTTCGCTCTTTCAGTGTACTCAGACTCTACAGGAGGTAATCTTCTTCTTAAGAGTGTAACTTATCATGCTGAGAGCACTGGGGAACCCTCTTTGCCACTGGTTGTGAAGATTGTGGGCAGCTCGCTTTTGGCTCTGCTATGTTTAAGTAGAGTGTTATGGTTTGCTTTTAGATATCGTAAAAAAAATCGGTCAGTATAAAGAATACTCTTGGTCGGCTTCAGTAAATACTGCGTGTGGTTCATTTAAGAAAAAATAGGAACTTAGGTAATTTGTAGGTCACTTACGTATTAATTAACCAAAACAGAGAATAGATATTTTCGATTCCCTATTCAGATCCAACTCAGAACTCTTTGATCCGTAGGAAGTACTTTTTTGATAACATTTAAGAAGGAAGCAAGAACGGCCCAGAAAAAGGCCATCGTCGATGAAGAGGACTAATTTACGTTAGATGGATTAGTCGTGAAGATGCACTGGAACTATTCAAATTAAAAGAGATTATGGAACCTGCCACCTTCTGGTCCGCAACGATCATATTTAACATTTAAGGGTAATAATTGATGACTGTATCTCGTGCTAATATTACATTTCGTACATTTGCACTCGAATCTCCAGGAATATCGGGATTATATCAAACTTATGACATTACCTCTCTGTTAAGCAGTTTCAGCAGCTTAAGTATAACTTAAAATACCCTTAGATCTATCGCATGCAATTTTGCCTTGGGGTAGCCCTTATAATTCGCACTTCCAAAAACTCCACATTAAGCGTTCTGACATTATTTTAAAAACTTTCTGGTAGACGTAAGGGACCTCATTACCCTTCCAAAAACCGCCACCGACTGAAATATTACATCCATTATATAAATTAAAATTTCTCTTAAGGTATCAATACACATCAATATATAGTCACGTCCCGATGTACCAATAACCTTTCAAATTAAAGATTAAATAATTGAATGGTAATTTATTAGAAGAAATAAAAAGGGAATCATAAATTAGGTTAGTATGTTCAACTGTCTTCACTCACTTTTTTCTCTACGGTATTGCTATGAAAGCAGCTTTTACAAAAATAATAATTACAGTGAGCATATAAGAAATAATTCTACTACAATTAAATACATCTTTACATTACGTGCATCACATCATCTATTGATAAATTAATTTTTTTATCAGTTCTCATTTGCTTATGATATTATCCCGATGAGAAAAGTTACATGCAAATTTTTCAATATTTTACTGAAACTTAGGGCAGCTTTGTATGCCAGCAAAATCGGGATTACGTAAACACTAAACCCCAGCCTAACCTGACCTAGAATTTATTGCATTTTTACAAGGCATACAGTTTGTATAGTTCAAGAGAACAGATTCAAGGGAAAACTCTTCTTCAATTATTGTCGCCTCCCAAATTGAATTTGCGGAGCGCTCCAGAAAGGGAATATCCAGTCACAATACCACTCATGAAAAAAGTTGCTGAGACTTTTGCTCTTTCCGGCGGCTGTTTGCGAACAAGGAAATGATTCATTAAAGAAAGTTCTGTTTTCCCAGTTTTTCGGATATGTACGTATTGAACAAATTACGAGATGTTGGGAGCCTGATATTGTTTGATTCACGAGTTTTAAGCACCATGTCGCACATTAGCTAGGAGACTCGCTCGAACGCGATATGGTATTTAAAACTCTTCAGTAAAAACGATATCAGGTTCTTAACATGTAATAATCTGTATTTAAAGTCGTCGTCGTTAGCAATCCCTCGACGTCGAGTAAGATATCAACTTGAATTTTATAACAGTGTTCAGTTTATGAATTCGTTAATGACTAAGCAGTCCGATAATACGTGAGTGTGCAATGTAATAAGTGGCTGATACTAAGTTGTTGCGTTTTAATCAGCGGTAGTGCTTTAATGTTTCTATTAATGACTAAGCAGTCCGATAATACGTGAGTGTGCAATGTAATAAGTGGCTGATACTAAGTTGTTGCGTTTTAATCAGCGGTAGTGCTTTAATGTTTCTATTATAAATCGTGACGGTATGAAGTGTAATTAGCTTCTTTTCCTCCATAACCAAGGCCAATATACCGTATCATTTTTCATTTGAGACCACGTCTTACACTGGACCGGAGCGAAAATTTCACTACAAAAATCACATTTCAATTCCCCTTCAAGTTTTGTGAACCGGGTTACCGCTGGCAACCAGTTTCACCTTTGTGAGAGTCTGCCCTTAACAACTACAAAAATCTTATTGTCTTCTTATTGAACTCGATTTCTTATATTTCCGCACTTGTTAGATGACGTCGGCAGAAAATAACCCGATATCACTGACTTATTGATTAAACAGCGAATTGCGGAAACTTTGTCTTAGGTTTGCTGTAACTATTTTTCTCCATAGAGGCGTCACGATGAGGTTTTTTTCCAAAGAAAATCTGAAGCGAGGAATCGTTTTCAGCGCAGTTTTTCATTCCAGATTGATGTTCATCGGAGTCGTAATACTACAGGCTTGGCCGAATGAAGTAATCTCACAGTCACGTACGTATAATCATAAGATACCATTGTGCAAGCAACAATAATGTCCAAATTGTTGCCATAAAAAAGTTCCTATCAAACGTTTTTTCATTCAGTATGTGTATGTCAGTTCTGTATTTTTAATCCATCGCTCACTCAGAAACATTGTCCATGAACACTTTTTCACGTAACGTTTAGTATTATAGAAGATAAATTCGTTTAAAGTTAAAGCATCTACTATCTTTCTGATTGTTTCTCAGAATGTTGATCTCAGCCATAATAAACTGCGATCACATACAGATTAATTAGATCGTTTTCGTCTACAGCCTAGGCCAAAACTGCATTATTTTCCACTTGGGACCAAATCTCATGGGACCTGAGCAAACGTCTAACTGAAAGATCCCATGACAATTTTCCCCAAAGATATGAGAAGTTAGGTATGCGTGGGTAATACAGCTGAATTTGTCTGGTTTGTCAACCTGTTTCAACTTTGTAAGAGTCTACAGGAAACCACATTAAAAATCTTACCGTCAGCTTATTGCATTTTCTTTTCTCATATTTCCTTTCTTGAAAAATGACTGTCTTAATCTTCTTAAAGTCCACGATAAAACATCTTGTAGTCGGTTAAATAAACAGCTGGCCAGCGTATTTTTTTGTTGTTGATTGAACTGATGAAATGCTATCCAAACATCACCTGTAAACAGCGAATTGAACAAAGTTTGTTTGAGGTTTGCTGTAATTACTGCAAAGACCGTTTTTGTTGTCGTAGCTAGCTATCGCGATGCGGATTCTTTCCCGAGAGCATTTCAAGCGAGGAATCGTTTTCAACGCATTATTTCATTGCGGATTGACGTTCATAGGAATCGCAATACTACAAGCTTGGCCGAATGAAGGCATCTCGCAGAGCAAAAACCTCACAGTCAAGTAGGTACCGGTATTTTCATAGGATACTCTTTCGAAAGCTAGAGGATATTATATGGCCGCTCGGAGATATACGAAATTTCTCTTCGAGTGTTTTCAACACGAGAAGAGAAATTTCGTATTTCCAAGCGACCATCTACTTTTCTTTTTATAATATAAAATTATCTTAATACACAACGACGTTTTTAAGGATTTTCCGAAGATTCTCTAAAAGTAGTCCGAAGGTAAGACGAACGTTTCCGGAAATTTCACCAAAAGTTTCGAACATTTCCGAAGGTTGCCGAAGATTGCCGGGCATCGCCAAGTACTTCCGAAGAAGATCCGAAGATGTTTCCATCATACACCAACACTTTTAAGTGCTAAGGGACAAAAATGATATCACACGTGTGGATAAAAATGATATCCTAACACGTAAAATTTCGGTTTTATTGATTTGGTACCACTCAAAATACGACTAAATATAGCGAAAGTTCTTAGTTATATCAAACGCTTTTTTTCTGTCAGTTTTGTATCTTTTCTCAATCGCTCACTCAGAAACATTGTCCAGGTACACCCTTTTCAGGAAACGTTTAACATTAAAGATGATAATATTAAATTTAAGCACCGAAAAATACATCCCTGATTAGGATATGTTTCTTTTTTACAACAGAAACTCGCCCTTTTTTACAGGCTTGATATCAAGAGGTACCCAACCGAAGTGTAATCGACAAATTTTTTACGAGGATATTGGTTGCAACGCAATGCTAACGCTGTTAATATACTGCAGCGTTACCATGGTTTCAAAGACTTTTTCAAAAACGGTTTCAAGTACTATCTTCAAAATTAATTCAGAGCCAATATTTTACGGCCTTTCCTATATGTTTATACTAATAAATTCAACATGCCAGGGCCAAAAAATTAAAAGTTCTATAGTCCTAAGTTACTTACTGTCAGTTGTCGTGTTTATTGTTCTAGAGGACCTGTTATAAAGTACGTAAATCGGTGGTGTGGCAACCTTCTGGCCTTAGTGCGGAATGATATTCATCAAATTAATTTTGCACAGGGCTATGGACCTTTTGTTATGTCAATAAACAGCTTGTTGCATGCATGTGGATATATATCTCCAAGAATTGGCTGCATGAGTTGTGTTTTATGAGTCTGCCGATATGGCCATGACATCTTGTTTGCCTGGGTGCCCGTCTCTTGCGTTCTCAAAATACAAAATAGCTGCCAAGCCGGTAAACGAGCGTTAATGAATGGCGTAATTGCAAGATAAATGGAGAGCCGAAGACTTAAGAAATTCTCATGCAATGGGCAGCAAGAACTACAAGCCATGCAGGTTGCTTATTTACAGCTTCTCTTCTGTAAGAAATGATGATCCGACTTTTTCTACACAGGGAAGACAGTGCTGTATCCGTATGAACCAGTTGGCTGTTTCAAGGATAAACAAGATCCACGCGCTCTACCAGAATTAGTCAAATTGTACAGTGTCAACGAGACAGATTTGGCCAATTCCCTTGCACGCGTAATTCAGAAGTGTGCTGCTAAGGTGTATGAGAATGGCTTCTGGTATTTTGGCGTGGAATTTCGCCACGAATGCTGGAGTGGAGTGAACGGTAGCTTGACTTACAACATACATGAGCGATCCAACAGTTGTTTATGGGATCATGGCGTGGGATCTGTATGGACCATATTTGTTTACCGCTTCGTTGAAGGTTAGTTACCAGTTCACAGGAAATTTAGCTTCCTGACAAATCTGAGTCTGAGAACTTGTGTCATGGATGCGTAAGAAACTGCTTTATAATGGTTCCCATGCTTCTGTACATCAAGGTTTAAAACACTAGTTAACATCATAGGTGAAGAAATGTTGCTGGTTTGTTAAATAATAAAGAATTTTCACGCTTTCAAATTATTGCTGAATTTTGACAAGATATTTTCTTTCCTTGGCACCTGAGATTAGGTTTTCCACTTCTTTTGCCGGTATGGCCAAGAACTTTCTGTGTTTAACCTATTTCAGGTAAAGAGTTCCTAGTTCTAAAAATTTGTATGTACACTGGTATTAAGTACCTGCCTAGATTAGTCTCCGGCTGCTCCAGTCCACTGGGTTGGATTACTGAATAAAAACCATTTACCTTTCTGTCGTGAATTGCAAAGTCTTTTTCTACAGAAACGCCATGCATGGCCATCTCACTACGAAATCTTAGAGCATAAGCAAATCAATTTTAACAATTCAAAACTTCAGCAGTCGATACTTTTTCTAAAGCTTTCATGTCATGGATTATTCCCTCTAATCATTAGTGAATGGCAGTTGGAGCCAGTGGTCGTCATGGCAACCATGCAGCGTGACGTGTGGAGGGGGACACAGGACACGTGCTCGCACATGCTCTAATCCAGCGCCTAAATGGAACGGAAAGTATTGTCCTGGGACAAATATCTCCACAGAGAGCTGTAATTTACACAAATGTAAAGGTATATGCCTTTGTTTTTGAAATAGTTTTCCTTAAAATGATTCCGGCTTATCTTGATACTCTAGTATGTTCCTTTGTTTTCATTATGGAAGTGAGTTAGTTTTTGATTTCTAAGGTGGCTTTGTGCCTTAAGAATACACTCAAACCTCTTCTATAGGGGCACTAATGGGACAGAACTGAATGCCTTTACTATAAATGTGTCTGTAAGGGGAGAGGTTCCACCGTAAAGTGTTATTTAAGGTGGTTTTCAGAATGTTGTTAAGAAGTAGAGGCAAGAGATGAATATAAAAATGTAACATAGTTTTAGACAGACGTTAAAACTTACAAGGTACATATAGAGTAAAGAACTGTCCCAATATACTAAAAACTAGCAATACAATCTATTTGAAATCAAGGAGACATCTGTTTACAGAGCATGAGTCGACCTGGTAAGGATGCGACCTACCGCCTAGGGTCCTGTTATTACCTGGTCGGGGAACATCCTGCAAGGGATACGAGGGAGTGCCTACCTATAGCCTTTTCTGCAGACTATCAAGAATTGATATAAGCTATAGCGTTTGTCGAAGTTTTTTCTTTTTATCATCGTTATCATTATATCAGACTTTGTACCATTTGTGTTCTTTACCATTTATGGATATTCATCATTTATGAAATATTGTTATGAGGTCACTGCTTCTAAAGTAATTTACAAGCGGCGCTGAAATAATAATAACAATAATGATAACAGCAAGTTTAAAATAGACTGATTCAAGTTTAAAAGAAAAACAAAATGGCATAAAATATCTTTGTCAAAGAAATAAATTCGCTATCTCCCTTTTTCGATTCACGTGTCATTTACAGGCTCCCTTTTTCAATTTACACCTTATTTACAGGCTCCTTTTTTCAATTTTCATGTTATTTACAGCCCCCATTTTTTTACATGTTGTTTACAGCCTCCCTGTTTTCTTTACATGTTATTTACAGTAATTTGGCAACCCCCCTGTATTAAATTTACATGTTATTTACGCTTTCCAGGTTAAATCACAAGAAATTTACAGGCTATTTACAGTATTTACAGGAACAGTTTACATGTGATTTACATGATCTCAGCCCTTTGCTTCGATAAATTTACAGTGTTTTCTCCATCATTTCCATGTTTCACCTGAAATATTTACATGTGTTTTACATGGAACCTCCGAAACATGTAAAAGGGGAAAAATCATGTAAATTATTCTTTACAGTCTCTTTTTGATAATTTACATGTTAATTACGTGTTATTTACATCCTCTGTAAATTTTTAGCTTTTCCAGTGATATGCATGGTATTGTCATATTTCGCTCTTTATTGCATTCAGACTCCTCAGGAGGTAATCTTCCTCACAATAATCAGACTTATCATGGTCAGAACACTGGGGAATCATCTTTGTCTTTGGTAGCGAAGATTGCGGGCAGCTCGCTTTTGGTTCTGATATGTTTAATTGGAGTACTATGGTTTGCTTTTAGATATCGTAGATCTAGAAAGAGTCGGTGAGTATAACCTATAAAAAATACTCTCGGTCAGCTCCAGTTATATTGATAATACGTGTGTTTTATTCAAGAAAAAAGATAGGAGTGTAGGTAACTTATAGGTCACTTTTGTGACATATAAACTTGTTGCAACACAATAAACAGTTTAAGGCTGTGGTCTTACAATAATATTAATTAACAAAAAAAGCAAAATAAATATTTTACATTCCCTATTCTCGTGCCAAATAACCAAAGAAACTTCGAGGAAGTATTCTACAGAAAAATTAATACCGTCTTAAATAGATTTCTTTTATGATTTAACGCACGCTCGAGAGAAATTGATATAGATGAAGTCAACATGACAACAAAATTAAAAACGCTTCCCGTGAATTTTCGCGCGTTTTATTCCGTGGAATCCTGTTAAAAAATTTGCACACTGGTAATAAATATTTTGCCTTCGTTGGAGCTCGTTTTTCAGGGAAATCTGTCAGACCGCTTTTTCCACAGAAGAAAATTTTGCAGAAATTTTGCACAATAAACTTCAAAATAAAATCACAGATAAAACCATATAAACTAGGGAACGTTAGGCGATAAATGATTAAACTCTAAGTAGCCATCTTAAGTACTTCCTATGTTGAAGGCTCGAGCTCTTGATTCTTATATACATGTTTTCAGATCCAATTCAGAACTCTTTGATCAGTTTGAAGTGCTTTTTGATGACATTTCCCTGGATACGATTATTGGAGAAGGAGCTTTTGGGAAAGTATACAGTGGCAGGCTTTTAAAACAAACTATGGAGGTTGGAAAAGGAAAGAAATCTACGCAGAGCAAGACGGATAAGGGGCAGCAGCAAATGAAGATGGGTCTGACCGTTGCTGTGAAAATGTTACAAAGTATGATTGGGTTACGACAGCGTTTTATAACTATAAATATAGATAAGGTTCGTAAAACGACCTTTCAAAGTCTTGACATAGGCAAAATAAAAAATCGCAAAGAGTGATATATTTTGAGTTAACCATTTTGGTAATAACATGAAATAGGCGTAAAATTGTGATCGTGTTTAATGTTTCAGTTTTAATTGATGCTCGCCCATGTATTTGTGAGGATTATGTTCAAAACTTACAGTTAAAAATGCCTTTTATTTTTGCCCCACTAGATGGTGCCACAGGAGAACAAATCCAAGATTTCCTAAAGGAAATACAGCTCATGAAACAAATCGGGTATCACCTGAACATATTGAACTTATTGGCCTACTGTACTATGACAAGTCCCATGTTCCTTGTAGTGGAGTTTGCAAAGAATGGGGATTTACTTCACTACCTCAGGAAAAGAAGAGAGCAGGTGATGTGAGATGATTGAAAATCTTACCCCCCTTTTAGTTTGGTCAGTAAGTTTAGAAAACTGGTCTACTTACACAAACTGTACTGTTTATTGACTTGATTCAATACAGTCCAACCTCAACTAAAGGCCATCTCTCTACAACGGCCACATTGTACTGTCTCCAAGAGAGGTTTGACTTTATTCTCTATAAAATTTGGAAACACGAACAAATTCAAATGTTCTGGGGCAGTTGAATGGGTGCAGAAAAATAATTCCGGTCCCTCAGACTATTTTTTGCTTCTTCGAATTGCTTTGGGCTGTCGTTCCCAGCTAGTTATTTACTTACAGTTTTCTACGAAAAAAGCGTCAAGATTTCATAAACAATTCGTTTTTCCGCGCTCGTTATAAACCAAAATTTTATAATTGTGAATATCAAGAAAACGCCTCGACCGTATAACGTGGAAAACCATTAAATAACGTTGACTGTAAAACAAAAGTTAAGGACCTTACTCTACCATGCTAAAGGTTCTCTTGCTTACCTAATCTTCGGTAGCATAAGCAAGCTAGGAAGAAGCATTAACACCCACCCCCCGATTGTCGCCGGCAGCAAGGTACCCTTACATCCCGGTCGTAGCTCTTTGCATAACGTTGCCCAAGCTTATATATTACTTTAAGTGGAGAGAGGCATTGTGAGAGCAAAGACTCGTGCAGAAAAGAACGCCTGAAAAACCATAAAACTCTCTACTATTTTGTCTTACATTTTAGATCAAACAAGCTTTTGAAGAGATGGAGGATGTAGCGCCTCATCATCAAACCGAAGGAGTCATAAATGAAGGGAGCTTATACGAAGTAATTATAAAATTATTTGCACTCTTTGTTCCATGCAAGAAGAGAGACTTAGGTAACCAGTAGTGGACTGGAGTGCAAATCCTCCATTCCCTCCTACTACATGGATTCGTGTTCAGTAGTACCGAATTCAACTCCTTCTCGCCTTGTGAATAGCACTGAATTCTCAGTACTTATTCTGAATATAACGTCCACTCTGCTGGTAGATTATTTTGATTTCGTGCATTTGATTAGAAGGAGTGGTTTGAATTTGTCTCCTTTCAGAACTTTCAGGCTGTCCTCAAAATTTCCTGGTAGGCTGCAGTTTAACCGTCGAATTCGAACATATAATTCCCCCTAGATATTCTTTCGGAATTTTGAGAAGCTGTTTTTTGTTTGTTTGTTTGTTTTTTTCACCCTCGCCGAGATTTCAACTACCTTCAAGTCATTTGACTTTACCATAATAACCGCTAGTCAAACTTTGCCCTTTTTGACAGCCCTAGGCCTCCATCTAACGCGGTTCCTGACCAACAGGAAGTGAAATTTTCCGTTTTCAGACAGCTAAAATGCTGTGAAGAAGCAGCGATATCCAATTGATTTCTAAATTAGGATTTCGTGAAGATTTCATGAAGCAAATAAAATTACTTCCTGTCATATCACTTTAAATAAGTGTTACTTACTTTTCAGTGCACCAGCGACAATAACAGATGTACAGATATTTCTCATCCGAGTAACAACAATGATACTGACAACTTACATGACGATGATACTCTTACACCCGCTGACCTGATGACGTTCGCATGGCAGATAGCGAAGGGAATGGTACGAGCTGTGCCACGTGCATACTGTGAGACTGGCCAATATGTTTGCAATTTGTAATATTGAGATTGATGGGTTGATGGCATTTTTCACAGATGATTGCTTTCCTTTTCATTAACAACTTCTGTTGCAGTAATCAAAACTTCCCTTTCTTATTTTACATAGGAGTTTTTGTCACGTAAAGGATTCGTTCATCGTGACCTGGCGGCGAGAAATGTTCTCGTTTGTGAAGGCAAGCTAGTCAAGATAGCCGACTTTGGATTGTCACGTAACGTGTACGCCGAGAAAGTGTACCATGCTACAAAGAACAGAAAACTGCCAATCAAATGGATGTCACCAGAAGCCATTCATGATCAAGTGTTCACGGCAGAGAGTGACGTGTAAGTTTAAAAGTATCACGTGAGGGAAGTCGGTGAGGTTTCTTATTAGCGGTTTTAATGAAATCCGAGTTAAGTTTGCTGATTTGGAGCGGTTCTAATTAAAGGTATTTTAGCGTTTTTTAGCCGCTACAATTACTGTTTTGGAATAGTTTGGCGACAAACGTAGTGGGAAAATATATAATTTGCTCACAGTTCAAAAGTGACGTTGTAACGTGTTGACTAACATGTCAATGTAACATTTAATTTGTCACTGATATAGCGCCATATTATGTCTGAGCTTCCGTTCTTTTCTATTGTATCACGCGACAATAAATATTGCGGCTCAGAATGGAAAATCCCCTTCAGGCAATAACCAATAACGGGGAATCTGACAAGGTTTTTATCTGATTTATCTCAACAGGTGGGCGTATGGTATTCTACTTTGGGAGATTTTAACAATCGGTACGTAGCATCTCTTTCTTTCGAGTCGCCTCTTTAGAATCTATGTACTTTTGACATACATACAGACATACATACGTGCATTGAATGCCTTGTTAAGTTGGCCTTAAAAAGTGGGTTTCGGAATTCATACCTTTTCAAGTTTCTTTGCAATTTGCGGATGCCAAATTATACTAACTTTTAGAAAATAGCCCAAAGAAAATACGCGCGCCTATTGGTTTAAAATCGTGTTTCTATTTAAAAACTAGACCATGACATCGAGATTTCTATCGCGGGATAGTTGACAAGGGCGCAGCCCGAGTCAACTATCACGAATAGAAATCGAGAGCAAATAATCTAATTCTTTTAGTATAAATCTACTAGTCGTTCAAAACTTTATCTAAATCCTCCTCACGGACACTTCGAAAACGCCAAGAAGTGGCCGTCATTTTGTTAACAAGGGCACACTGCTACGCTACTCACTGTCTACAACAGAATAGATAGTGAGTAGAGTAGCCAATCAGAGAACGGCATTCGTGATAGAACGCTAGTAGATTTATTATGCTCAGACTCGATAGAAACACAGAACTGGAATAAGATGTTGGCGTAATGATGACGCGAGCAAAGAGAATTTACCTTTAGATAATCAAAGTAAACAAGTTTTTTTTTCTTTTTACGTCAAGGAATTTTCTAAAAAAAATTAAAAAAAAGCATGCTCTTCGTGTTTCTATCGAGGTTTAGTGTAAATCCACTAGCTTTGTTTCACGAATGCTGTTTTGGCTACGCTACTCACTATCTATTCTGTGATAGTTAGTGAGTAGCGTAGCAGTGTACCCTTGTTAACAAAATTGACGGCCGCTTCTTGGCGTTTTCGAAGTGTCTGTAAAGAGGATTTAGATAAAATTTTTAAACGACTGGTAGATTTATTCTAAAACATTTAGATTATTCGCTCTCGATTTCAAACTCGAGATAGAAATCTCGATCTCATAATCTAATTGTTTAATAGAAACACTCGTGGAATTTTGAGAGAACTCAAAAAAATATGTGGAAACACCCGCCCATTAGCTCGTGTTCCCAAAGCATTCCTTGTCCTCCCAAACTTCCACGAGTGTTTCTATAACTCGATAAAGACACGGTACATGTTTTCTATTTCTTAAAGAAACACAACTACTTGAATTAGTTCATCACTCCATGTTCTACCTCGCTGTAGTTTAGAGTGGTTATGAATGATCTCACTTGTAAATCTCACCTACAAGACCCGCAGTATCGCTATGGATGTAAAACTTTAAAATAACATATTAGACATATCAATTTAATGTATGGTTATAATGATCAATGAGTAAGCTAGTTTCCAGGACTGCCACTCTCTGGATATCTACAAACATGACCGGGAATTGAAATCGAGGCTACCAATCACAAATGTAGCTACCAGAGCTCTAAAAAAAATGCTCTCGCTGTCCTATAAACTGATCTCCTTCTTTCTTTGTATCTAGGTGGGACGCCATATCCTACCATAAGTAATTATGAACTTTTTGGGCTTCTGAAATCTGGATACAGAATGGAAAAACCACAGATGTGCTCGAATGAAATGTAAGCTTCCTTTTTAGTTCACCCAGTTCTTTTCATGAAGTGATAACTAACACCTACCACTATTTTTCTCAGGTATGAACTGATGCGACAGTGTTGGAAAGAAAATCCCGCTGAAAGGCCTTCGTTCACTGTCATACAGGAACAACTTGAACGGATGATGTTACAGCATTGTCCTTATTTGGATATGGCTGACGCACTCTATAGTTACACACCCCTTTATGATGCTGACAGTGACAAAGAAACGCAAATGGAAAGTACTACTTTGTAACTTACATGCTGATTTGCATGGAAGTGTTTTGGATATGATGACAAGTTGGCATTCTGTACGTTTCTCAGCCGTTGTTGTTTCCAAAAGAAGGCTTGCGGTGTCTCTTCCAGACAAAACAAGTCTTGTTTTTAAGAAATATGCCTACCAAAGTCAGCCCATAGCGAAAACAATGAACTCCACACGAAGATCCGCCACTTCATCAAGGAATATTTCAGAGAGTATAAAGTGACATTTCGCAAAGTAACATGACGTACCATTTCGCAAAGCACTTCAGAGGGCCATTTAGGAGAGTATCAAGCTATATTTCTCAACGTGCAAATTAACATTTCGCAGACTTTGTTTAGTACCATGTGTTAAAGTGATTAACAACATTTCGCAAACTACCAATTATGATTTTGTAGCGTATGACTATCTAGTGGTAACATTTCCTAAGTAGTGAACACTAAAACATAATACACCGAACAAATGTTAATAACTATTATTCGTCATAGAAAATTACGTTAAAATACATTTTTTTTGTCATGCGCTCGTCCACTGAAAGTGGCAGCTGTCATGGATTGATTTACTATCTGAGTGACTCAGAATAAATGAAATTCAATAAGGACGCAACAGGAAGACTATCGTGCTTTAATATTCAATGCTGTTAGTTAAGAAATTTTAAAGCACTTTTCAGTTTATTTTGCCCCTTCAATGAAACCGACAACACTGAATCAATTTCCAAGGAGTTTTATTTCAACCCATTTTTGCACCACCAGCAACTCCTGGATTTTTCGATATAAAGCATTGTTACCACTGGAAACGAGGAAAGTTGCCCGTGAAATCACCGTAATTTTAAGGTCAAAACGTCATCACCAAAGCTTCGTCGCGCCTTACTCAACTAATGATCGTACTATTTTGCTTTGTAATCTGGGTCTTGTCTTTACACAGGCGTGCCAAGCTCACGTCTCGAGATACGCGAAAAAAAAAAAAATTCTCGGACATGTACGTAGTTATTCATGAGAGCGTCACGCGCGCGTTGTGTGAGTCCAGGGCGGAAAGATTCCTGGTGTTTCTGAACTGACGGGGTTACGCCAGACCGTTGAGAATTTGAATGCTTTATAAGGGATTGTATGAAGAACGAAATCTGGTCGAACTAGGACGCTAAATATTCCAAAAGATGAACATTTTACACGTAAGATTAATAAAACGTACTTGCCATCACTGTTATTCCATTCATAACACGGAGCCAAGGCTGCACACTATGATTTCGACCGTTGTCCACGCAAAAGCGGTTTGCGCCCAGAAAATCCATCCGATCGGCAATTTTTTTACCCTCAGTTTACGATCTAAGGTCATTGCACACTGGCCGCAAATGTCTCATTTCCAAAAGTCCCTGCGCATTGCGCTGAATACGAGCGTTTTCTACAAACATTTCCAAGTCCGCTTCTTTGCACAACAGCTCGTGATGTCTTGATTGGACAGGGCCGCGAAACAGGTTTGGTCCAGGGTCAATATTCTCTCTACCAAGGGTAGAGGGTTTTCTATTTCTATGCATACATGCGGTTCTGTTGCTGTAGTTATGGGGCTCGGTTTGGCGGCCCTTCCGGCAGCCGGAGCTTCGCTATCAACCGAAAAGGTACACTGTAAAACGAGCTGCAATAAAGTATGTTAAGTGGGTGATCTCCCTTCTTATTCAGATCTTCACTCCAAACGAGGTTCGCGAAATTTGTTCAAACTATTCCCCTTAAATTTTTATAAGATTGGTGATTTCAGGCCAATTGTAGGCGTTCTAACATTATTTTAAAACTTTCTGGTAGACCTAAGGGACCTCATTGCCCTTCCTAAAACCGCCACCGACTGAAATATTACATCCATTATACAAATTAAAATTTCTCTTAAGGTATCAATACATATCAATATATAGTCACGTCACGATGTACCAATAACTTTTCAAAACAAAGATTAAAATAACTGAATGGTAACAGAAGCCATAATCGGGGACGGAGACCGTAAGTCTTGGGATCCGCGCGCACCCATGATATGGGACAATTTTTCTATTTTTAGAAACAATTGCGCCATACTGACGTCATATATCCGCGCGGATCCACGCACATGTCGGGGGCCCTCGCGTGGATGTTGTCACGTTGCCTGATCAAGTGGTGAGAGTGGCGATATTCTCTTGCAGATTTTTCTCAGCGATGGCAGGGAATAAGCCAGGGTATAAGAACTAGGGCTCCTATATGTAGTTTTATGCTCTGAGCTAATGGAGAAAGGTGAGTTTTTCAGGGTCAAAAACAAGACTTCAATTTCGCGCTGTGAATGAATAATATGTGCTCGCGCTAGTTGTACGAGTAAGATTTTGCGTTTGTTCTGTAAAGAAAAGTTATGTAAGAAAACTCTTTACTCTGGTATCGAGTTAATTTGGGAGTTTCCCAAGCAATGCTTAATCAAATTTTTTCTGTTTGTTTGGCGAGTTTGCAAAAGTTCTTGAAAGGCAGGTCTGAGGCGTACAAGTAGCTCATTTGCATAGCGCAGCGCATGCACTTTCAAGTCCGAGGTCGGTGTTTTCAATTGTCAACAAATCTTGACAGAAATTTATTTCGTTGTGTTTTATGCTGAGATGCTGTAACAATTTTCACCAACGCCAAAAGGCAGCTAATATCATGTGTGTTTCTTTAACATAGTGAAATTTTACACTGCGAAAATAAAATAGACAAGGAGTTTTGATAACTCAACCAACAAAATCGAAATCGTTATTCGAGTTGATTACAGAAAGCGTCATCATAACTTTGCTGATTACTTCTGCGGTATTCACATATTTTCAGCTAAGCTTTTAACATGTTCTCAAACATTTATCAACCTTAAACATATTTAAAAACTAGAGATATTACATGAGTTCGACGTACGTTTTCAAACGAAAGTGCGGAAGTCCAATTTGTCAAGTTTTACTGACTGTACAAAACACTCATCGGCGGTCGCTCTTACAGTTCATGGACAACAGATAATTTATTGGATTTTTACACAAACAAAACTGAGCAGCATCTACAGAGATAAACTTTATTGTCACTTATTGGGCCTTAATAAAACATCAAGCGTTGCTTACAATTCAGGCGAAATTCAAACTTGCAATTATTATTTTTATTTTTTTTTTTATTTTTTTTTTTCACTCTTCGGTCGAGATGTGGCAAGGGGAGGGAAACTTTGAAGTCCTGAAACGCTGCTATATCTAAATATATCCAACTAGTTTTTTGCTGTGTTTTGGAAAAGCTGTCAATCTTCAACATATGTGAAACTTAGAGTGGAGTAACGTGGAGCCCTTGTAAAAGAAGCTGAGGAACACAACTTGGTCAGTGATATAAAGCGGCGCTGACACCTAAATTCGACACTGTCTTCCTTCTCTTAAACTGGAGCAGCTTACGACGAAAATACTGAAGTAAACTTCCGACAGACATGAACGTATTGATTTCATTTCATTTCATTTTCATTTTATTTATTTATTCCATTCTAAAATTACAAGTAAACAAGTAAGAGGAGAAATGGAAAAGGGCAAAAATATAGCAAGCTAATTAGATGCCCTTGTTTAATTGACAATAATAATTAGGGTAAAAAAGTATTGATTTGTGGGCCAAAAGCATCAAACATTTCGGGAATTTCGGACGCCATTTCCCCACGCTACATCCACAAAAATCCTCGCAGCATTGTACACGCGTGTGTCGCACATGATGGCGCAATTTGTTCTAAAAATAGAAAAATTGTCTCATATAATAGGGACAGCCCCAATACTAGAAATGGCGCGCACTTACGGTCTCCGTCCCCGATGATGGCTTCTGATGGTAATTTATTAGAAAAATAAAAATGGAATCATAAATTATCAGTATGTTCGACTGTCTTCACTCATGACATAGTTTTTCCTAATACGGATCGCGAACAATTCGCCTTTATTATTTTGTTTCTTTTCTCTACGGTATTGCTTTATAATAATAATAATAATAATAATAATAATGATGATGATGATGATGTTGATGATGATAATGATGATGACTTTATTATCGTGTCAATTACATCTAGCAGTGGAGAATCCCCACTGCTAATAGGGAACACCTAACTAGAACTATCTAAAAATACTATACAGAAAAGACCTATAAGAGAAATTAAAATTATAAGTTACAAAGATGTAAGCCACTGCATCCATCTAGGATGTTGCCTAGATCTAGCCTCCGTACGTGGGTCTTAAACTGCATGAGATTTATCGCCAATCTTTCTTTATTTGTTAGTATACTCCATAGTCTTAGGCCTAGATATCTAATTGAATGTTTTCCATACCTAACAGTGTTAAATCTAGGTCAATGAAAATCTCTCTGCAGTAAACTGTAAGTGTGGCTATTAGTATAAAACATGTTACAAATAGTCCCTGGGCACAAAAGTTGCTTTGAAAGCAGCTTTTACAAAAATACTACTTACAGTGTGCATTTAAGACATAATTCTACTATACTTATATTTCTACTTAACGTGCATTACATCATCTGTTGACAAATTAATATTTTTATCAGTTTTCACTTGCTTATGATTTTATCCTGATGCGAAAAGTTACATGCAAACTTTTATTTTACTGAAACTTAAGGTAGCTTTGTATGCAACTGAGCAAAATCGGAATTACGGAAACTAACACTAAACCCCAGCCTAACCTAACCTAGAACTTATTGCATTTTTACAAGGCATACAGTTTGTATAGCTCAAGAGAGCAGATTCAAGGGGAGACTCTATTTCAATTACTGTCACTTCCCAAATCCAATCGTGGAGCGTTCCAGAAAGGGAGTATCCGGTCACAATACCACTCATTATAAAGTTGCTGAGACTTTTGCTCTTTCCGGAGGCTTTTTCCGAACAAGGAAATGATTCATTAAAGAAAGTTATGTTTTCCCACTTTTTCGGATATGTACGTGCTAAACAAATCACAAGATGTTAGGAGCATGATATTGTTTTATTCACGAGTTTTAAGCACCATGTCGCACATTAGCTCGAAGACTCGCTCGAACGCGATATGGTATTTAAAACTCTTAAATAAAAACGATCTCAGGTTCTTAACATGTAATAATCTGTATTTAAAGTCGTCGTCGTTGGCAATCCCTCGACGTCGAGTATGATATCAACTTGACTTTTATAACAGTGTTCAGTTTATGAATTCGTTAATGCTTAAGCAGTCCGATAATACGTGGGTGTGCAATGTAATACGTGGGTGGTACTAAGTTGTTGTGCGAGATGTATGTTAATGTAGTGGTTCAATATTTCTGTTATAAATCGTGACCGTATGAAATGTAATTAGCTTCTTTTCCTCCATAATCAAGGCCAATATACTGTATCATTTTTCACTTGAGACTACGTGTCACAAGACCGGAGCGAAAATTTCACTACAAAAATCATATTTCAATTCTCCTTGAAGATATGTAAACCGGGTTACTGCTGACAACCAATTTCAACTTTGTGAGAGTCTGCCCTTAACAACTACAAAAATCTTATTGTCGGCTTATTGAACTCAATTTCTTATATTTCCGCCCTTGTTAGATGACACCGACAGAAAAATAACCCAATATCATTAACTTAAACAGCGAATTGCAGGAACTTTGTCTTAGTTTGCTGTAACTATTTTTGAGACGACTGCACGTTTTATTTTTCTCCATAGAGCCATCACAATGAGATTTCTTTTCGGAGAAAATCTAAAGCGAGGAACCGTTTTCAACGCAATTTCTCATTGCGGATTGATATTCATTGGAATCGCAATACTACAGGCTTGGCCCAATGAAGGCATCTCACAGTCAAGTACGTATAACCATAAGATACCATTGTGCAAGAAGCAATAATGTCCAAATTTTTGCCATAAAAAAGTTCCTATCAAACGTTTCTTCATTGTATGTGTATGTCAGTTCTGTATTTTTAATCCATCGCTTACTCGAAAACATTGTCCATGAAAACTTTTTCACGTAGCGTTTAATATTATAGAAGATAAATTCGTTTTAAGTTAAAGCATCTACTATCTTTCTGATTCTTTCTCAGAATGTTGATCTCAGCCATAATAAACCGCGATCACATAAAGATTAATTAGATCGTTTTCGTCTACATCCCAGGCCAAAACTACATTATTTTTCACGTGGGATCAAATCTTATGGGACCTGAGCAAACGTCTAACTGAAAGATCCCATGACAATTTACCCCAAAGACACGCGAAGTTAGATATGCGTGGGTAATACAGCTGAATTTGTCTGGTTTTTCAACCTGTTTCAACTTTGTAAGAGTCTGCACGAAACCACATTAAAAATCTTACCGTCAGCTTATTGCATTTTCTTCTCTTATGTTTCCGCTCTTGAAAAATGACTGACTTAGTCTTCTTAAAGTCCTCGAGATAACATCTTGTAGTCGGTTAAATAAACAACTGACTACCGTATTTTATTATTGTTGATTGGATGAAATATTACCCCAACATCACCTGTTTAAAAGCGAATTGAACAAAGTTTATTTGAGGTTTGCTGTAATTACTGCAAAGAGCGTTTCTCTTGTCAGAGCTATCGCAATGCGGATTCTTTCCCGAGAATATTTCATGCGAGGAATCGTTTTCAACGTAATTTTTCATTGCGGAGTGATGTTCATCGAAATCGTAATACTACAAGCTTGGCCGAATGAAGGTATCCCGCAGAGCAAAACCTCACAGTCAAGTACGTATTTTTAGAGGATAATCTTTCGAAAGCAACCACGATGTTGAAATTTTGGCCTTATAATTAAGAAATAGAAACCATGTACCGTGTTTCTATCGAGTTTTAGTATAAATCTACTAGCGTTCTATCACGGTTGCCGTTCTCTGATTGGCTACGCTACTCACTATCTATTCTGTGATAGATAGTGAGTAGCGTAGCAGTGTGCCCTTGTTAACAAAATGACGGCCGCTTCTTGGTGTTTTCGAAGTGTCTGTTCAGAGCATTTAGATAAAGTTTTTAACGACTAGTAGATTTATACTAAAACAATTAGATTATTCGCTCTCGATTTTTATGCGTGATAGAAATCTCGAGCTCACAATCTAATTGTTTGATAGAAACACGAGTGGAGGTTTGGGAGAACGAGAAATTCTGTGGGAACATGAGCCGCAGGCTAGTGTTTCCACAGCTTTTCCGCGAGTTCTCCCAAACTTTCACTTGTGTTTCTATAACTCGACAGAAACACGGAGAACGTGTTCTCTATTTCTTTTAGAAAACACCGCAGCGAAAAGAAGGAAAATGTAAATTATCTTTGTCCGCGCCATCATTATGTCGACAGCTCGTGCTAGTTCTGTGTTTCCATCGAGTTATAGAACCACGATTTTTAACCAATCAGCGCGCGTATTTCTTAGTACTGTTTTCTAATGAGAGGATATTAAATGGCCGCACGGAGATGCGAAATTTGTCTCAGTTCTAGTGCTTTCAACATGAGAAGAGAAATTCCGTATCTCCAAGCGACCAGGTAATTTTCTTTTTATTAAATAAAAATGTCATAATACATAACGACGTTTTGGGCGATTTTCCGAAGATTTCCGAAGATTCTCCAAAAGTTGTCCGAAGGCCAGACGAAAAACGAACATTTCACGAAAAGTTCTGAAGATTTCCGAAGATTGACGACGATTGCCAAGTACTTCCGACAAAGATCCGAAGATTTTTCGATCATACACCAACAAATTTAAGTGCAGTTAAGTGACAAAAATGATATTAAAAATGATGTTACACATGGGTGGATAAATATAATATTCTCACATGTGCGATATCGTTTTTATCGATTTGCTACCACCTACCTATTTTATGTAATGAAAGTTCGTATCAAACGTTTTCTTTTCCTGTCAGTTCTGTATCTTTACTCAATCGCTCAACATTGTCCATGCACACTCTTTTCGCGACACGTTAAACATTAAAGATGATAATATATATATATATATATATTTTAATTTAAAAGCATCGAAAAATACATCCCTGACAGAGAAAATAAAAAGCTAACTCAGAGCTGAGCTAGTTTTTGATTTTCAGGATGTTTTATGATTGTGCCGAAATGGCCATGAACACAGAGCGTCCCTTTTCACAAGATGCCAAAATGAAAAACAGCTAGGAGAGGTTAAGTTGGTAATTTATAGCTTGACCTCTTTTAAATGATGATCTGGTCTTTTCTACACAGATAGGACGGGACTACATCCTTATGAACCAGTCGGTTGTTTCAAAGACAATAGTACACGCGCTTTACCAGTGTTAGTACAAAGGTACTCTGTCAACGAGAGAGATTTGGCCAATTCATTCGCAGCCATAGTTCACGCATGTGCAACGGAAGTCTTTGAGAAAGGCTTCTGGTATTTTGGCGTGGAATATCGCCACGAGTGCTGGAGTGGAGTGAACGTAGCATGACCTACAACATACATGGGCGATCCGACAAATGTTTATGGAATTATAGGGTGGGAAATGTATGGACCATATTTGTTTACCGCTTTGTCGAAGGTTAGTTACCAGTTGATCACTTCACACTTAACAAATTTTGCACCGTTATATTTTTCTACATAATATTATATAGCATGCTTTACATTTGGGTGGCCAGCAAACTAATCTAAATATTAATTTCCTTTGCTTCTAAAAATGTTTAAACTGGCATTAAGCACCTGCCTCGATGAGGCACTCCTTTGGCTTCTCCAGTTAATGGAATTGGAATTCTGAATAAAATGTGTAAACCTTTTTGACGCGAACCGTTAAGTTAAGTTGTACACTGGAACGCTCTCTTAACACGCCGTTTTAGAACATAAGCTTGACGATCATTTTTTACCAATTCAAAAAGTTAACAGCTTATACACTTTCTAAAGTTTTCATGTCATGGATTATTCCCTTTAATCACCAGTGAATGGCAGTTGGAGCCAGTGGTCGTATCTTGTCAAATATGCAGCGTGACGTGCGGAGGGGGACTGACAGGACACGCGCTCGCACATGCTCTAATCTAGCCCCAAAATGGGAAGGAAAGGATTTCCCTGGGACAAATATCTCCACAGAGAGCTGCAATTTGCACAAAGGCAAAAAGATTTCTCAAAAACTCAAAACTTCAAAAGTTACTCTTTTCTAAGTTTTTATTTAATTGATTGTTTCTTCTAATTATCAGTGAATGGCAGTTGGAGCCAGTGGTCGTCATGGCAACCATGCAGTGTGACGTGTGGAGGGGGACACAGGACACGTGCTCGCACATGTTCTAATCCAGCGCCAAAATGGAACGGAATGGATTGCGCTGGGACAAATATCGCTACAGAGAGCTGCAATTTGCACAAATGTAAAGGTAGATATCACAAGAACTTAAAACGTCATAAGTTTATACGCTGTCAAATCCTTCATGTCACGAATTGTTTCTTCTAATCATCAGTGAATGGCAGATGGAATTATTGGTCGCAATGGCAACCATGCAGCGTGACGTGCGGAGGAGGACATAGGACACGTTCTCGCACGTGCTCTAATCCAGCGCCACAATGGAACGGAATGAATTGCGTGGGGAAAAATATCTCCACAGGGAGCTGCAATTTACAGAAATGTATAGGTAGATGCCCTTTGTAAAAGATTTTTCCTTAAAATGATTCCGGCTTAACTTGATGCTCCACTATGCTCCTTACTTTCCATTTCGGAGCTGAGTTAGTTTTTAATTTTCAGGATGTTTTATAACTGTACCTATATGGCTATGAACACAGTGCGCTCCTTCTCGGAAGATGGCAAAATGAAATACAGCGCCGAAGGGGGAAACGAGTGGCTTTTAATGCCGCAAGATAAAGGAGATGGTGGACGCTTTAGAACTTCTCGTGAAATGCGAAAGCAACAACCACCAGTTATAGGTTGTTAATTTATAGCTTGGCTTCTCTACTTAATGATTATCTGGTCTTTTCTACACAGATACCATGGCACTGCACCCGTATGAAACAGTCGGTTGTTTCAAAGACGCTACTCCACGCGCCCTACCAGTGTTGGTCCAATGGTACTCTGTCAATCAGAGAGATTTGGCCAATTCACTCGCATCCATAATTCACGAGTGTGCTACTGCAGTGTATGAGAATGGCTTCCGGTATTTTGGCGTGGAATATCGATACGAGTGCTGGAGTGGATTAAACGGTGACATGACGTACAACAGACATGGGCGATCCAACAGTTGTTTATGGAATTATAGCGTTGGAAATGCATGGTCCATATTTGTTTACCGCTTTGTTGAAGGTTACTTATCAGTTCATAACCTCACACTTTACAAATTTTGCACCGTTATATTTTTCTAACTAATATTATGTAGCATGATTTACATTTGGGTCCCCAGCCAACTGATCTAAATATTAATTTTCGTTACTTCTAGAAATATTTAAACTGGTGTTAAGCACCTGCCTCGATGAGGCCCTTGGCTTCTCCAGTTCATTGGATTGGAATTCTGAATAAAATCTGTAAACCTTTTTGTCGTGAAACGTAAAGTCTTGTACCCTGGAACGCTATCGTAAAAACGCCGTTTTAGAACATAAGCTAAGCGATTTTTTTCTTACCAATTCAAAAAGCAACAGTTTACACACCTTCTAATGTTTTCATGTCATGGATTATTCCCTTTAATCATCAGTTAATGGCAGTTGGAGCCAGTGGTCATCATGGCAACCATGCAGCGTGACGTGTGGAGGGGGACACAGGACACGTGCTCGCACATGTTCTAATCCAGCGCCAAAATGGAACGGAATGGATTGCCCAGGGACAAATATGTCCACAGAGAGCTGCAATTTGCACAAATGTAAAGGTAGATGTTTTTTTTTTTTTTTTTTTTTGAAATATTTTTCATTCAAATGATGCCAGCTTATCTTGATGCTCTGGTATGTTCCATGTTTTGCATTTTGGAGCTTAGATTTTGATTTTTAAAGTGGCTCCGAGTCTGAAGAATACACTCAAACCACTTTTATACGGAGGCAGCGTGGCCGAGTGGTTTAGGGCGCTGGATTTGAAATCTGGAGGTCCCTGGTTCAAATCCTCCACCCTACTGTTATCTGGATTTGTACTCGGTAGTCCCGAGTTCAACTCCTCGACCTTGTCAGCCTCCCACCAGTTGGGATTCTTAATAGTTTATTTTCTATTTGCAATATTTGGTTATTAATTCACAGTGTTCCCAATTAGCACAATAGTGCTAAATACATTCGACATCTAAATGAATTTATTATTATTATTATTATTATTATTATTATTATTATTATTACAGCAAATGGGCAGAACTGAATGTCTTTACTATAACGGTGTCCGTGAGGAGAGGTTCCACCATAAAGTGTTTATAAAGTGTTTAAAGTGGTTTTCAGGATGTTGTTAGGACGTAAAGACAATAAATAAATAAATAATATAATATAATATAATATAATATAATATAATATAATATAATATAATATAATATAATATAATAATAATAGTTTTTAACAGACGTTAAAACTTACAATGTACTTATAGAGTTTAAAACTGTCCCAGTACTAAAAACTAACGACAGAATCTATTTAAACCATTCAATATTAACACATGAGACCTGATAAGGATGGGACCTACCGCGTAGGGTCCTAATCTTACGTGGTGGGAGAACATCCTGCAGGGGATGCGAGGTAGTACCTACCAGACTATTCCACAACCTCAAATCCGTTTCTTTAACGATCTGTTGCATCGGCGTTACTTGTTGAATGTATTCCAATCTAAATGCCCTTTTCCGGCTGTAGCCTTTTCTGTAGCCTATCAAGAATTGATATAAGCTATAACTTTTGTCGAAGTTTTTTCTTTTGGTCATCGTTATTATATTATATCAGACTTTGTACCGTTTGTGTTCTTTACCATAAAGGGATATTCATACTTTATGAAATACTGTTATGAGTTGACTGCTTTTAAAGTAATTTACAATCGCCGCTGAAATAATAATAACAATAATGATAACAACAAGTTTAAACCAGACTGATTCAAGTTGAAAAGGGATACAAAATGATTTTGTCAAAGAAATAAATTTGTTATCTAAATGGTGTTCTCATATTTCACTCTTTATTGCTTTCAGACTCTATAGGAGAAAATCTTGTTAACAACAATGACAACAATGAGACTTATCATGCTGAGAGCACTGGGGAATCCTCTTTGTCACTGGTTGCGAAGATTGTGGGGAGCTCGCTTTTGGCTCTGCTATGTTTAAGTGGAGTATGGTTTGCTTTTAGATATCGTAGAAAGTGTCGGTGAGTATAAATTATAAAGAATACTCTTGGTCGGCTTCAGTTAATGATGCGTGTGCTTCATTTAAGAAAAAAATAGGAATAATAGTGATAAGGTGACCACCTGAACATGTGATAATCTTTGATTATTGTTTATAGTAGATTTTTAACTTTTAGTACATTTAAGAGGGCCACAAATTTGTTAGTTGATAAACTATTACGTATCACCCTCGATAAATAAAGTTTTGGTTGATTGATTGATTGATTGATTGATTAATTGATTGAATAGGAACATAGACAACTTATACGTCACTTGTGTGACATATAAACTTGTTGCAACACAATAAACAATTTAAGGCTGTGGACTGGACCACAAAAAGCAATACCAATAGATATTAATTAACAAAAAGGCAAAATAAATATTTTACATTCCCTAGTCTCGTGCCAAATAACCAAAGAAACTTCGAAAAATTAGTAGGCTGCAGAAAAATTAGTGTTATCTTAAATCGATTGTTTATGATTTTAAGGCGGCCACCTGAACATATACTTGTACGACGGCACGCGCCTAGTAATCTACGCGCGCTCAAGGGAAATTGATATCGATGACGTCAAAAAGAAAACAATAAACGCTTACCGTGCAATTTTCGGGCGTTTTATTCCGTGGAATTTTTTTAAAAAATTTGCACAATGCTAATAAATATTTTGCCTTAGTTGGAGCTCGTTTTTCAGGGAAATCTGTCGGACCGCTTTTTCCACAGGAGGAAAATTTCGGAAAAATTTCGCAGAATGAAATTTAAGATATAATCACAAATAAAACTATATAAACTAGTGTGCGTCAGGCGATAAATTATTACTCTTAGTAGCCATCTTAAGTACTTCCTATGTTCAAGGCTCGGGCTCTTGATTCTTATACACATGTTTTCAGATCCAATTCAGAACTCTTTGATCAGTTTGAAGTGCTTTTTGATGACATTACCTTGGATAAGATTATTGGAGAAGGAGCTTTTGGGAAAGTATACAGTGGCAGGCTTTTAAAACAAACTATGGAGGTTGGAAAAGGAAAGAAATCTACGCAGAGCAAGACGGATAAGGGGCAGCAGCAAATGAAGATGGGTCTGACCGTTGCTGTGAAAATGTTACAAAGTATGATTTGGTTACGACAGCGTTTCATAACCTATAAATATAGATAAGGTTTTTAAAACGACCTTTCAAAGTCTTGACATAGGCAAATGAAAAGTCGCAAAGAGTGATATATTTTGAGTTAACCATTTTGGTAATATCGTGAAATACGCGTAAAATTGTAATCCTGTTTAAATGTTTCAGTTTTAATTGACGCTCGCCAATGTATTTGTGTACTATTATGTTTAAACCTTGTGGTGAAAAATGCTTTTTGTTTTTGCTCTTCTAGATGGCGCCACAGAAGAACAAATGCAAGATTTCCTAGAGGAAATACAGCTCATGAAACAAATCGGGTATCACCTGAACATATTGAACTTATTAGCCTGCTGTACTATGACAAATCCCATGTTCCTTGTAGTTGAGTTTGCAAAGAATGGGGATTTACTTCACTACCTCAGGAAAACAAGACAGCAGGTTAAATGATATAATTGAAAATCTTACCTCACTTTTAATGTGGTCAGTGAGTTTTATAGAAAACTGGTCTACTTACCCAAACTGTACTTTTTATTGACTTAATTCAATACAGTCCAGCCTCAACTAACGGCCATTTCTCTACAGCGTCCACTCTCCAAAGTGGCGTTGTGGAGAGGTTGGAAGCTTCTCCTGCTTCCCTGGTCTTCTACAGCATTAAGCAAGTAGAAGTATTACCACCCCCCCTCCCCCCAGATTGTCGCCCGCAGCAAGGTACCCCTACATCCGGGTCATAGGTCTTTGTAAGGCTGCCCCAACTGATATAAATTGTTCGTAGCCACCATACTTTTAAGTGGAGAGAGGCATTGTGAGAGTAAAGACTCGTCCATAACAGAACGTCTCAAAAACCATAAAACTCTCCACTACTTTTTTTTACATTTTAGATCACACAAGCTTCTGAAGAGATGGGAAATGCGGCGCCTCGTTATCAAAACGAAGGAGTCATAAATGAAGGGAGCTTACATGAAGTAATTCAGATTCTCGCTTTATTCGCTTTGCACTCTTAATTTGTTCCATGCAAGAACTACTGAGGCAGCCAGTAGTGGTCTGGAGTGCAAATCCTCCAGTACTTTCCACTAGATGGATTTTTGTTCGGTAGTGTTGAATTTAATTTCCTCTCGCTTTGTAAACAGCACTGAATTCTCGGAACCTACTCTGAATATAAACATTGCGAATATTAACATCAGCATTAATGCTTGATGACTAGAATATTCTAAACGTCCCTTCTGCTGCAAAAGTATTTTTTTTCCATGCATTTATTTAGAAGGAGTGGTTTGAAGCCTCGGAACGTTCAGGCTTCCGCTCAAAATTTGCAGGTAGGCTGCAGTTTAACTCTCGAACGTATAAGTCCCTAAGATTTTTTCAGAACTAAGAGAAGAAGCTGTCTTTTCAACCCTCGCCGAGATTTTGACATGTCAACTGCCTCCATGTCATTTGATATTTCCATAGTAAGAAAGAAAACAAGAAACTTCGCCTTTTCGGACAGAATTCTTCGTTTTTACCAGCTTGTTCGGGCAACATTCACAAGACTAGTACAATTTTAGATTTTAGTATCATTTTGAATGATTAATCCCAGAAAATAGTGAAATCCAAGATGCGGTCTTAATGCCATCATATCAAAAATATGTCATTTTGCAGAGCAAGCTAAAAGCAAAATAATTAACATAATTATGTCTCATTACAACGAAAATCCAGGGGAGGGGTTCCATCCCTCCTCTTTTTTACCGCCTGTTTTACCACAGTGGTTGTCTGAGTTTGCTTGTACGTCTCAGAGTTGAGCTGTGGCAGCTAATTAATTATTCAAGTTTAAATGACAGATATTTCATTATATGCTTGATGGAATCTACTCGAGATCATGATATGGAACTCGACAAAAACTGGACATCGATTTTCTTCACCGCGTTTAACTTAGCCATATGAAAGCGTAAAATGTCACTTCCTGTTAGGTCAGAAACCGCGTGTGTGTGAGACCTGGGACTAGTCAGGCCGTGACGTCAAAATAAGAACGTAGGTCTTCATATCTTTCGTGGATGTTTACAAACCAAAATTGGAGCAACGTTCGAGTGTCTAATTCATGGTATATTTCACTTATTTGTTTTCGCTTTTATTTGCTTAGTTTGAAAAAATATGTCGACTTTCGTTCTTGTTTTGACGTCATCATGGGCCTGACCATCCCCAGGTTTCCACCATGCGCGTTTTTTGACCAACAGGAAGTGACATTTCCCGTTTTCAGAGGGCTAAAACGCGGGAACAAAGCAACGATATCCAATTTTATTTTTCGATTTCTAAAAAAAAAACTGTCTGTCATATACACTTTAAATAAGAGTTGTTCTCTTTTCAGTACACCAGCGACAATAACAGATGTGCATTTTCTCGACCCAGTAACAACAATGATACTGACAACTTACATGACGATGATACTCTCACATCCGCTGACCTAATGACGTTCGCATGGCAGATAGCGAAGGGAATGGTACGAGCTGGATTACGTGCACAATACCGAGATTGGCCAATATGTTTGTAATTTGTAATACTAAGATTAATGCTTTGATACCCTTTTTAACAGATTGCCGTTTTCATTTCCATTAACAGCTTCTGTCGCAGTGATCAAAATTTCCCTTTTATATTTTACGTAGGAGTTTTTGTCGCGTAAAGGATTCGTTCATCGTGACCTGGCGGCGAGGAATGTTCTCGTTTGTGAAGGCAAGCTGGTGAAGATAGCCGACTTTGGATTGTCGCGTAACGTGTACGCTGAGAAGGTGTACCATGCTACAAAGAACAGAAAACTGCCGATCAAATGGATGTCACCGGAAGCCATTCATAATCAAATGTTCACGACAGAGAGTGACGTGTAAGTTTAAAATTATCACGAGGGGGGAGTCGGCGAGATTAAAAATCATCGGTTTTGATCGAATCCAAGATAACCGCTACATACCGAGTTTGCCGATTTGAGTCTCTCAATTCAAATAGCTAAATAATATTCTAGCGTTTATAGGCTACAGTTACTGTTTTGAAATAATTTGACGAGAAAAGTATTGAAAAAAATAAATAAATGCACAGTGCTCACAGTTCAAAAGCGACGTTATGACGTGCTGACTAAGATGTCAATTAAATTATTGATCTATAAAGCGTTTGATAAAGTCTGAGTTTCCGATCAATTCTATTGTATCACGTGACAATAAATATTGCGGTTCAGGATGGAAAATTTCCTTCAGGGAATAACCAATAACTGGGAATCTGATAAAGTCTATAGCGGAGCTCTAAAGGCTCGAAGGGCCGTCCAGTGGAGCACCATATATACTCATACAATTTAGAAACCCATGAATGACGTCGCGCAACATGGCAACTGTACTCCGGCTAATATGTCGACCGAGGCGTGCAGCCTTGGTTTACAGCGTGTTTCGAATGTTTAGAGAAATAATAAAGCGGTAAGCACAGCGGAAAAGTGGTTGATTTGTTGACCTATCGAAACGATTGGTTCAGTTCAGTCTTCACAACTATTGTTTGAAATTTCTGGCTGGAAGATTTACGCTGAAGTAAATAGGCCGCGTTCGATATATCAATATTCTAACATGGATCTGAGGCTTTCGGTTCAAAATGGTACATTTTTTTTTAAGTTTCTTTTGTCTCTCAATTTCCAAAAGAGACTTGGATTCAAAGAAAACAACACCAAATATAGAAGTTTGTCCTGAAAGCCTCGGAGCCATGTTAGAATATTGATATATCGAACGTGGCCTATTACCAAATTGCAATAACACCAAGAAAAGATTTGCTTTTTGATTCTTGCACGTTGTGTTACAGCGTATGGAGATTTCCTGTTTTTATTTTGTTTGTTTCTTTGTTTGTTTTTTTGTTTTTGTTTTTCTACTCGTTTGGTGAAATGCTTAACGGTGAATTTCTTTAACGGTTGTTAGAACAAGACTGGTAAGACCACGAGCGATAAAATGATTGCAAAGCCGTCAGCAAAAATAATATTTAAATTACGTTTAACGTGAATAATTATCGAATTTAAACACCGCACGTCTTTGAGAATTTGGAATTCGAATTCTAAATTCATTTCTCGGATTTACCTTGAATGATAATCAATCTTTAACGAATTTTCTTAAACATTTCTTTCATTCGATCATCCTTCCTTAAGAAAGGATTTGCTACTTGATACCCGGATGTAAAGATATGCATATTGTGTTTATGTAGATTGACTCGTTTTGTTCAATATCATTCGGTTTGGTCAAATATACTTATTGATGACTTTCTTTCAAGATTATTGTGTGGAGTAAATTTTAAGTACTTTATGGGAGCTCCGCTTTTAAGCCTGGCTAAATCTATATATTATGAAAGTGAAGTATGATCATCGCAGTTAATTTTCCAATTTAAGCAACTGGAAAGAAGAAGCCTGAAAAAAAAATCAGGGCTTCAACGGGATTCGAACCCGTGACCTCCGCGATACCGGTGCGATGCTCTACCAACTGAGCTATGAAGCCACACATTGGGAGCGAGGTCAATTAATTGAGTTCATATCTTCCCGTGAGTGAAATGATGTGAAGTATATATTCTTCTTTCCAGTTGCTTAAATTGGAAAATTAACTGCGATGATCATACTTCACTTTCATCTACTACCGCAGTTCAAATATGAATTATTTCATATATACTTCACATCATTTCACTCACGGGAAGACATGAACTCAATTAATTGACCTCGCTCCCAATGTGTGGCTTCATAGCTCAGTTGGTAGAGCATCGCACCGGTATCGCGGAGGTCACGGGTTCGAATCCCGTTGAAGCCCTGATTTTTTTCAGGCTTCTTCTTTCCAGTTGCTTAAATTGGAAAATTAACTGCGATGATCATACTTCACTTTCATCTACTACCGCAGTTCAAATATGAATTATTTCATATATACTTCACATCTATATATTATGTTATATCTTAACAGGTGGGCGTTTGGTATTCTACTTTGGGAGATTTTAACAATCGGTGAGATATTTTATTACTCTTTCTTTCCACTTGCCATTTTGGAATCTATTTACTTTTGGCTTTCTTGTTAAGTTAGTAACGTCGTGGGTTTCACATATTCAGTAATTTTTTAGGTTTCTTTGTAATTTCGCATGCCAAACACAACAGCTTGGATCAGTTCATCACTCCATGTTTTACGCACCTGGCTGTAGTTCAGAGTGGTCATAAATGATCTCACTTGTACATCACTTGTCAGGCCTATTACTAATTTCACCTGCAAGACCCGCTGTATCGCTATGGATGTACAACTTTAAAACAACATATTAGACATATTAATGTTGATTACAATGGTCAATGAACTTGCCTTTGATCTACAATGAGCAAGATAGTTTCCAGGACTGCCACTCACTACAAACTGATCTTTTTCTTTAATCTCCTTCTTTCTTTGTATCTAGGTGGGACACCATATCCTACCATAAGTAATCATGAACTTTTAGGGGCTCTTAAATCTGGATACAGAATGGAAAAACCACAGATGTGCTCGGATGAAATGTAAGTTTCCTTTCTATCTGATCTCACCCATTCTTTTCATCAATAGATGACTGACACCTGCCACTCTTTTTCTCAGGTATGAACTGATGCGACAGTGTTGGATGGAAAATCCCGCTGAAAGGCCTTCGTTCACTGTCATCCGGGAACAACTTGAACGGATGATGTTACTGCATTGTCCTTATTTGGTTATGGCAAACGCAAAGTATAGTTACGCACCCCTTTATAACGTTGACAGTGACAAAGAAACGCAAATGGAAAGTACTACTTTGTAACTTACATGCTGATTTGCATATACGATTTTTGGACATAATGACAAGTTGGCATTCTGTTCGTTTCTCAGCTGTTGTTATTTTCAAAGTAGGGCTTACGGTATCTTTTCCAGACGAAACAAACCGTGTTTTTACGAAATATGCCCAACAAGGTCAGCAAGACAAATTAATAATAGCAAAAACAATGAACACCCCACAAAGTTTCCTGAAGTACCCACCACTTCATCAACAAATATTTCAGAGAGTATAAAGTGACATTTCGCAAAGTAACATGAAGTATCATTTCGCAAAGCACCTCAGAGTACCATTTGGCAAAGTACCAAGCTATATTCCTAAACGCGCGATTTAAAATTTCGCAGACTTTTTTTTAGTACCATGCGTTAAAGTAACTAAATTTTGTAGCGTATGACTATCTTGTGGTAACATTTCCTAAGTAGAGAACACTGAAACATAACCACTACACTGAGCAAATGTTAATAACCGAATGTAATAAATTATAACAAATAAATTATACGATAAATTCTACCAAGGTAGCATGAATGTTAGTGAAGATATATCACAGTAAAAACCCACATCAAACAAAAATTCAAAGAAAATAAGAATTATATATCTTCCGGCATAGTGAAAAAAACTTTAAATCTAAGAAAAGAGATATGATTAAGCTTAAGTTAAATTCAAAAAGAGAAGGAAATAATTAAAGCTTAGGATGTTCAGGATTATTGCTGTCATGACGAAGGCAATCTTTTCTACCTGGTACTCTTGCTTCCAAACCATCTCGTTCACGGGGCATATTACAACCAAGGATTCCGCATTAGATCCAATTACGTTCATGGCGAATTTTTTCAAATACGGCCTTCGCGGTACCTTTTCAATTTCAGACGTAAGACAACGTGCTTCAGGGAATATGCCTGAAAATGTCACATCCTGAGAAACCAACAGGTGCAAAAACAATGAACACCTCAATGATATGTTATTGAAGTACCAGCTTCAATAAGCAATATTTCACAGAGCATCAAGTGACATTTCGCCAAGTAACGTGAAATATACCATTTCGCAAGCTTCTCAAAGTATCTTGAAGTAATATTTCCCAGTGCCAACATACAAGGTAAGATTTCGCAAAGTATACTGAGTTGCTATCTTTTGAAACTCGATTTGGCAAGTTGCCATATAATTTCAAGGTAACTTAAAGTACCATTTCTAAAGTGGCAAATAATTTCGCAGATTCAATTGAAATAGGATTTCCCAAATTGCAAATACCCATTTCGTAAAGTATCCATATACCATTTTCAAAACGTTTTGGCAAAGTTATTCCTCGAATTGTAGAGCAAAATTTCACAAAATAAAAGTATAGTATAGGTGAATCATTTTTTTGTAAAGTAGGGCGTTTCATATGGGCGACGGAAAATATTAAAAACCACCTCGATAAATAAAGATGATTACCCTATTGAGAATATTTCACTTTATCTTTATTCATCAGCACTCTGATGTTATGTTTTTTGATATTCTTCTCTTCTTGAATCTCATCTTGATTCTCTCCTTGAATCTGATTCGCCAGATTGCTCCTAAATTTCCAACTTTGGCAGCTTTTCAAGCTTTTTGTTACACCGTAAAACAATGTAAAATGTAAACGTTCAACACAGAGTCATATATTTTGCAAACACTAGCGCTTTTTGGGCCCGAAATCTCAAACTCACGCGTATGCCAGATTTGAACTCAACGGCTTTAATCAAAATTCTTCACAAAAGTTGCTTTTAAAGCAATACCGTACATAAAATTGGCGGCCTTAGTCGGTTCGTGTTGGGAATAACCATGTGCCCTCGGTCTTACTGTGTAAGAAGTCTTGGATAGGGCTGTCAACCAGCGGCCTTGGGCCATATAGGGGGTTTCATGCTGACGTCATTGTTTACATTTTTGGTCATTTGCATACAGCTTTGCGTACAGAAGGAAACATGTTAGATATGAATTGACTCCAGGTAGCTAAAGAGCTGGTGAAACTTAAAACATGGTGAAATTTTTAACTTTGGGTGGAATATTCAAGGAGACATTGTCTTTCAAAAACTGCAAAATTTCTGGGTGGCAAAAGCGCTAATGAGCTCATACATTCTTTGTAAAATTTGAGTTTTTAAACCCGTGTGGACAAAAAGTATTCAATACATCAGGCTCATATTCATTGGCAGAGTTAATCGTATTATGACCTTTCAATATGCAGAACTAATTTATTTGTAGCTCCCTCTGACACTGAATTGCTTATGCTAATGAGGCAAATATTGTAAACATTAATTCCCCTATTCAAGACCGAGGGAACAGTGTTTCCCAATACGAACCGATCAAGACCGGTAAAAAACATATATTTATCATTCGATGCTTTTTTCTTTCTTCCTTTTCATTGGTCGAAAACTCACCACGTGAACTACCTACAAATAATGGTCTGCTCATGCGTAGTAACGTCTAAACGCGCTTTGCTGAAATGATATTCTGCTCATGCGTAATTAAAAGCGCGCTCTCTGGTGAAAAATGGTAGATCGCTTTCCTGAGCTGTCAGGGAGTGATTTAAACATGAAATATGGCGATCGGATGATAAAAGAATCATTAGACTCGGTTACCGCAAGGTATCGTGATTTGTCGGTGGCGAGTACATCAATTAATTGATCTACGAGACAATCACGAACTGGCGTCCAATAATTGTTAAATACTATGGTTGAATATGGATAAAATAAAGGGTCTAACATTTCTATTGTGAAATCCCCCGCTTACGGTCTGTGTTAAATCAAACTTACTCTGCAAAACAAAGATGGCGTCTAGTTCCCAGTGCTCCTCGGTTTGAAGGAATGAATCGGCCTTGCTTTCCTGCGATCTTAGCATCTTCAGTCAAGTAAGATGGCCGTGAAGTGATACCAAAAATATCATAGGTGATATCAATGATATCATAAATGATATCATTTCGCTGCATTGAACTTCACAGTTTGAATTGTCCAATCAAATGTCTCTTTATAAATGACTTAGACCAATCGTGTTGCCCATTATATTTCAGCTGACGTCAGCTTCAACAGTGAGCACTTGCTTTCCAGTTTTCTGAATGAAATGGCGGCTTCGGCGAGATTTTATTCTAGTTTCTGAAGATAACATTGCTCGTTTTACTGAAGAAAATAGGAGGCGCAAGAACTTAATGGGTGTTTACAGAATTTTTTTCTGTCTGTGAGAAATAAGGTTGGCTGACTTGTTGTGATCGATCATCTCCACTTGCCGCAACCATCGAAAAAAAATCTGGAGAAAAAACAGCAAATATTCTACTACCAAGTCAGCCGGTAATATTTTGCTTGCAGTTTTGCCTTGTTATTTTTTGGTTACTTATTCTGTTTTCGCCTTTGTTACAACTTTATTACTAACACCTAGCTATGGGATACATCAGTTATACAGTATACTACAAAAAGTAAATTGCAAACCTATTACTTACAGTGAACATTTAAGACATTCTACTATACTACATTAACGTCCCTACATTACACGCATTACCTGAACTATCGCCAAATTTATTTTGTTGCGTCACTTTTCATTTGCTTATGATTTAATGATGATGAGCAAAGTTGCATGCAATTGTTTTATTTTCGTAGTGAGACTTAACGTAGCTTTGTACGCCAGCAAAATCGAGATTACGTAATCTAACCCCAAATCCTAACCCTAAAGCCATTTCACATTAATATAAGAAAAGCGTGACTAATAAAATAATAGAATTAATCGTATTTTTACAAGGCGTACAGTTTGTATAGCCCAAGAGAACAGATCCAAGAGAAAGCTCTGCTTCAATTACTGTTAACTCTCAAATTCAATTCTTGGAGCGCTCCAGAAAAGGAAAATCCGGTCACAATACCAAAACAGGTGCTCTGTGGTTTCAGGTTTGTTATCACAAAAGACAACACTCATCACAATCCTTAATATCCATTTTCATTGACAATAGATTAGTACCTATAGTCTATGGAATATCTTATATTGAAGGCTCCTTAGCTTACTAGCACTTGTACATGAGAAAGGATTACTGTAATAGTCAGTCCAATCTCTGAAGGATACGGCCGGAAGATGTTTGTTCCATTCACGCTGCACCTTAGTGGGCCCTACGGAAACTGATCTTCGCAAGGTATCATAAGTGAAACTGGTCATCCTTTTTATTTTAAATAGTCCCTCTGTATATCTTGAGATTTGATCACAATTAACCGTTCACCAAACTCTCTAATCTCTGATTTCCATGATTTGTGCGCACATAATACCATAAGCTTGTAAGAACGTACACTTTAAAATTACAGTCATTAATCAATTCGGCTGATAACATGGAAAAACCGGATTTATCTAAGAGGCCATTGACGTAATGCTAATTATTTTATATACCACGACACATAAAACACAGATTTGTTCTTTATCTTATTCTTTCTATCTTTTGTGAAACATTATTCCACAATGGCTGTAACAAGAAGTTGCTGGCTTCTACAGATTCGCGCTAATGATTTAAAAACATTTCTTCAGAAAGTATTTTCCAATGATTTTTTTTTGTTTAGTAACGAAACATCGTCCCATTAAAGGCGATCGAAAAACAAGAGAGAGCCTTTTCCAGTCTGCCTGGCGATTTACGTGTCATGATTTTTTTAATCCAGGAGATCTTTAGAGCCTCTGCGAAAGATCTAATATCGGTCATCTTCAGTCCAACATCTTCTATGTCAGGATGAGGCTAAATGGTGTGGGTGCTGGGTGGCCACGCCGTGCGTCGTGTGTCGTGCGTAAAAATAAAGAAAGATTTTATCATATAGATCAAATGGTTTTTAGATAGGAACTATATATTTTTTTTCTTTCTTATATTTCCGCCCTAAAGTTAGATGGAAAGCGCGTCGTCGGAAACTAACCCAATATTACCTATTAATTAGACAGCGAATTGCAGGAGCTTTGTCTTAGGTTTGCTGTAACTATTATTGTGACGACTGCATGTTTTATTTTTCTCCTCAGAGTCATCGCAATGAGGATTCTTTCCCGAGAACATTTCGAGCGAGGAATCATTATCAAGGCAATTTTTCATTGCGGATTGATGTTCATCGGAATCATAATACTACAAGCTTGGCCGAATGAAGGCATCTCACAGTCAAGTACGTATCACCATAAGATACCATCTTGTAAGCAACAATGATGTTCAAATTTTGGCCAGAGAAAAGTTCCTATCAAATGCTTTTTTTGAGTCACTTCTGTATCTTTATTCCATCGCTCATTCAGAAACACTGTCCATGAAAACATTTTCACGGATTGAAAAATATCTCTGACTGGGATCTGTTTATCTTCTATGACAAAACCTCGCCCTTTTTTACAGGCTAAATATCAAGGAGTATCCAAACGAAATCTAATCGATAAATCTTTCACGAAGTAATGTTGGCTTCAACGCAAAGCTAGTGCTGTTAACGTCACCATGGTTTCAAAGACTACACACAATGGTGTCGATTACATGTACTACCTTCAAACGGTTAAGAGCTAATATTTTATGGCCTTTCCCATACTAACTACTTCAACATGCCAGGGCCAGAATATTAAAAGTTCTAGTCCTTAGCTAATGAAGTCATTTATCGTGTTTATTCATTTGTTGTAAAGGAACTCTCGCGGAGTTCATAAATCAGTGGCAACCCTCCTTGCCTTAATGTGACAGATATTCATCAAATTAATTTTGCGCAGGGCTCTGCACTATTATAGTAAAGCCAATAAACAACTGTGTTTTATGACTGTACCGATAAGGCCCGATGACAACATCTTTGCCTGGGTAGCCATTCTCCCGCAAAAAATAAAAAATATATATACTAGCGAAGCGGTAAACGAGCGATAATGAATACCGCCAGATAAATGCAAGCTGGAGATTTGAGAACTTCTCATGCAATGCGCAGCAAGAACCACAATCTATGCAGGTTGCTAATTTATCTCTTGACTTCTCTATTAAATGATGATCTCGCCTTTTCTACACAGATAGCACGGGGTTGCATCCGTATGAACCAGTCGGTTGTTTCCAAGATACCAAAAATCCACGCGCATTACCCTTATTAGTCCGTAAGTACCCTATCAACCATGTAGATTTGGCCAATTCACTCGCAGCCATAATTCAGGCGTGTGCTGCTAAAGTGTATGAGTATGGCTTCTGGTATTTTGGCGTGGAATATCGCCACGAGTGCTGGAGTGGGGTGAACGGTGACAAGACATACAACAGATATGGGCTTTCCGACAATTGTTTATGGAATTATAGCGTGGGAGATAGATGGACGATATTTGTTTACCGCTTTGTTGAAGGTTAGCAACGCAATCTTAAACGTCGTTTTAGAGCATAAGCCGAACAGTATTTAAAGTCAACAGTTTATACACTTTTTAAAGGTTTCATGTCTTAGATTGTTTCTTCTAATCATCAGTGAATGGCAGTTGGAGCCATTGGTCGTCATTGCAACCATGCAGCGTGACGTGTGGAGGAGGACACAGGACACGTGCTCGCACGTGTTCGAATCCAGCGCCAAAATGGAACGGAGAGGATTGCCATGGGGCAAATATCGCCACAAAAAGCTACAATTGGCAGAAATGTAAAGGTAGATAGATGCCTTTATTTGTAAAATTTTTCGATAAAATGATTCCAGCTTATTTTGATGCTCAAGTATGTCCAGCCTTGCTTTTCACTGTGGAGCAGAGTTAGATTATCATTTTAAGGTGGCTCTGAATCTTAAGTATAGATTCAAACCTCTTTTACGCGGACACCAAAGAGGTAGAACTGAGAGTCTGTATTGGAGGTGACCGTGAGGAGAGGTTCCTTCGTGAAGCACTATTTAAAATGCTCGTCGGAATGTTATTTAGACGTAAAGGCAAGAAATGAAGAATTGATATAAGCTATAGCGTTTGTCGACGTTTTTGTATAATCGTTGTACAGGTAGTCATAAGACTTTGTAAGATTTATGTTGTTTACTACGAAGGTACATTCATAGCATTATTGAATACATTTGTGAGATAACTGCTTCTAAAGTAAGTCACAAGCGGCATTGAAATAGTAATACATGTAATAATGATAACAGCAAGTTTAGAATTTACTGATTCAAATTTAAAAGGTAAACAAAATGGGGTAAAATATTTTTGTCAAAGAAACAAATTCATTTTCTGCATGGTGTTGTCGCATTTCGTTCTTTCAGTGTATTCAGACTCTACAGGAAGTAATCTTCTCAAGAATGTAACTCATCATACTGAGAGCACTGGGGAATCCTCTTTGCCACTGGTTGCGAAGATTGTGGGCAGCTCGCTTTTGGCTTTGCTATGTTTTAGTGGAATATTTTGGTTTGCTTTTAGATATCGTAAAAAGAGTAGGTGAGTATAAAGAATACTCTTGGTTGGCTTCAGTAAATACTGCGTGTGGTTCATTTACGAGAAAATAGGAACTTAGTAACTTGTCGGTCACTTGTGTGACGTATGAACTTGTTGCAACACAAGAAACACAACAAACACAATAAACAATTTTTAAAAGGTTGTGGTCTAGACCACAAAAAGGAATAACAACAAATATTAATTAACAAAAAAAGCAAAAGAAATATTTTCGATTTCCTATTCAGATCCAATCCAGAACTCTTTGATCCGTTCGAAGTGCTTTTTGATGACATTTCCCTGGATACGATTATTGGAGAAGGAGCTTTTGGGAAAGTATACAGTGGCAGACTTTTAAAACAAACTATGGAGGTTGGAAAAGGAAAGAAATCTTCGCAGAGCAAGACGGATAAGGAGCAGCAGCAAATGAAGATGGGCCTGACCGTTGCTGTGAAAATGTTACAAAGTATGATTGGGTTGCGACAGCGTTTTATAGCTATAAGTATAGATAAGGTTCGTAAAACGACCTTTCAAAGTCTTGACATAGGCAAAATGAAAAGTCGCAAAGAGTGATATATTTTGAGTTAACCATTTTGGTAATAACATGAAATAGGCGTAAAATTGTGATCGTGTTTAATGTTTCAGTTTTAATTGACGCTCGCCCATGTATTTGTGAGGGTTATGTTCAAAACTTACAGTAAAAAATGCCTATTATTTTTGCCCCACTAGATGGTGCCACAGGAGAACAAATGCAAGATTTCCTAAAGGAAATACAGCTCATGAAACAAATCGGGTATCACCTGAACATATTGAACTTATTGGCCTGCTGTACTATAACAAGTCCCATGTTCCTTGTAGTGGAGTTTGCAAAGAATGGGGATTTACTTCACTACCTCAGGAAAACAAGAGAGCAGGTGATGTGAGATGATTGAAAATCTTACCCCCCTTTTAGTTTGGTCAGTAAGTTTTAGAAAACTGGTCTACTTACACAAACTGTATTGTTTATTGACTTGATTCAATACAGTCCAACCTCGACTAAAGGCCATCTCTCTACAACAGCCACTTTGTTCTGTGTCCAAGAGAGGTTTGACTTTATTCCCTATAAAATTTGGAAACACGAGCAAATTCAAATGTTCTGGCGCAGTTGAACGGGTGCAGAAAAATAATTCCGGTCCCTCAGACTATTTTTTGCTTCCTCAAATTGTTTTGGGCTGTCGTTCCCAGCCAGTTATTTACTTATAGTTTTCTATGAAAAAAGCGTCAAGATTTCATAAACAGTTCGTTTTTCCGCGCTCGTTATAGATCAAAATTTTATAATTGTGAATATCAAGAAAACGCCTCGACCGCATAACGTGGAAAACCATGAAATAACGTTGACTGTAAAACAAAAGTTAAGGACCTTACACTACCATACTGAAGCTTCTCCTGCTTACCTAATCTTCGGTAGCATAAGCAAGCTAGGAAGGAGCATTAACACCCAGCCCCCGATTGTCGCCGGCAGCAAGGTACCCTCCATCCCGTTCATAGCTCTTTGTATAACGTTGCCCAAGCTTATATAATACTTTAAGTGGAGAGAGGCATTATGAGAGCAAAGCCTCGTGCAGAAAAGAACGCCTGAAAAACCATAAAACTCTCTACTACTTTGTCTTACATTTTAGATCAAACAAGCTTTTGAAGAGATGGAAGATGTAGCGCCTCATCATCAAACCGAAGGAGTTATAAATGAAGGGAGCTTATACGAAGTAATTATTATTTGCACTCTTTGTTCCATGCAAGAAGAGAGACTTAGGTAACCAGTAGTGGACTGGAGTGCAAATCCTCCAGTCCCTCCTACTAGATGGATTTGTGTTCGGTAGTGCCGAATTCAACTCCTTCTCGCTTTGTGAATAGCACTGAATTCTCAGTACTTACTCTGAATATAACGTCCACTCTGCTGGTAGATTATTTTGATTTCATGCATTTGATTAGAAGGAGTGGTTTGAATTTGTCTCCTTTCAGAACTTTCAGGCTGCCCTCAAAATTTCCTGGTAGGCTGCAGTTTAACCGTCGAACATATAAGTCCCCCTAGATATTCTTTCGGAATTTTGAGAAGCTGTTTTTTTTTTTTTTTTTTTCTTTTTTTTTCCATCCTCGCCGAGATTTCAACTACCTTCAAGTCATTTGACTTTACCATAGTAGCCGCTAGTCAAACTTTACCCTTTTTGACAGCCCTAGGCCTTCATCTAACGCGGTTCCTGACCAACAGGAAGTGAAATTTTCCGTTTTCAGACAGCCAAAATGCTGTGAAGAAGCAGCGATATCCAATTGATTTCTAAATTAGGATTTCGTGAAGATTTCACGAAGCAAATAAAATTACTTCCTGTCATATCACTTAAAATAAGTGTTACTTACTTTCCAGTGCACCAGCGACATTTTACAGATGTACAGATATTTTTCATCCGAGTAACAACAATGATACTGACAACTTACATGACGATGATACTCTTACACCCGCTGACCTGATGACGTTCGCATGGCAGATAGCGAAGGCAATGGTACGAGCTGTGCTACGTGCATACTGTGAGACTGGCCAATATGTTTGCAATTTGTAATATTGAGATTGATGGGTTGATGGCATTTTTCACAGATGATTTCTTTCCTTTTCATTAACAACTTCTGTTCCAGTGATCAAAACTTCCCTTTCTTATTTTACATAGGAGTTTTTGTCACGTAAAGGATTCGTTCATCGTGACCTGGCGGCGAGAAACGTTCTCGTTTGTGAAGGCAAGCTAGTCAAGATAGCCGACTTTGGATTGTCACGTAACGTGTACGCCGAGAAAGTGTACCGTGCTACAAAGAACAGAAAAGTGCCAATCAAATGGATGTCACCAGAAGCCATTCATGATCAAGTGTTCACGGCAGAGAGTGACGTGTAAGTTTAAAAGTATCACGTGAGGGAAGTCGGTGAGGTTTCTTATCAGCGGTTTTAATGAAATCCAAGTCTGCGCTCCTACATTCGGAGTTAAGTTTGCTGATTTGGAGCGGTTCTAATTAAAGGTATTTTAGCGTTTTTTAGCCGCTACAATTACTGTTTTGGAATAGTTTGGCGACAAACGTAGTGGGAAAATAAATAATTTGCTCACAGTTCAAAAGTGACGTTGTAACGTGTTGACTAAGACGTCAATTTAACATTTAATTTGTCACGGATATAGTGTCATATTATGTCTGAGCTTCCGTTCTTTTCTATTGTATCACGCGACAATAAATATTGCGGCTCAGAATGGAAAATCCCCTTCAAGCAATAACCAATAACTGGGAATCTGACAAGGTTTTTATCTGATTTATCTCAACAAGTGGGCGTATGGTATTCCACTTTGGGAGATTTTAACAATCGGTACGTAGCATCTCTTTCTTTCGAATCGCCTTTTTAGAATCTGTGTACTTTTGACATACATACAGACATACATACGTACATTGAATGCCTTGTTAAGTTGGCCTAAAGTAGTGGGTTTCGGAATTCACACCTTTTCAGGTTTCTTTGCAATTTGCGGATGCCAAATTATACTAACTTTTAGAAAATAGCCCAAAGAAAATACGTGCGTGGATTGGTTTAAAATCGTGTTTCTATTTAAAAATTAGATCGTGACATCGACAGTTCTATCGCGGGATAGTTGACGAGGGCGCAGCCCGAGCCAACTATCACGAATAGAAATCGAGAGCAAATAATCTAATTGTTTTAGTATATATAAATCTATCAGTCGTTCAAAACTTTATCTGAATCCTCCTCACGGACACTTCGAAAACGCCAAGAAGTGGCCGTCATTTTGTTAACAAGGGCACACTGCTACGCTACTCACTGTCTACAACAGAATAGATAGTGAGTAGCGTAGCCAATAAAAGAACGGCATTCGTGATAGAACACTAGTAGATTTATCATCCTCAGACCGATAGAAACACAGAACTAGAATAAGATGTTGGCGTAATGATGACGCGAGCAAAGAGAATTTACCTTTAGATAATCAAAGTAAACAAGTTTTTTTTTCTTTTTACGTCAAGGAATTTTCTAAAAGAAATAAAATAAAAAGCATGCTCTTCGTGTTTCTATCGAGGTTTAGTGTAAATCCACTAGCTTTGTTTTACGAATGCTGTTTTGGCTACGCTACTCACTATCTATTCTGTGATAGTTAGTGAGTAGCATAGCAGTGTACCCTTGTTAACAAAATTGACGGCCGCTTCTTGGCGTTTTCGAAGTGTCTGTAAAGAGGATTTAGGTAAAATTTTAAAAGACTGGTAGATTTATACTAAAACATTTAGATTATTCGCTCTCGACTTCAAATTCGAAAGAGAAATCTCGATCTCATAATCTAATTGTTTAATAGAAACACTCGTGGAATTTTGAGAGAACTCAAAAAAATATGTGGAAACACCCGCCCATTAGCTCGTGTTCCCAAAGCATTCCTTGTCCTCCCAAACTTCCACGAGTATTTCTATAACTCGATTAAGACACGGTACATGTTTTCTATTTCGTGAACAAACACAACTACTTGGATCAGTTCATCACTCCATGTTCTACCTCGCTGTAGTTTAGAGTGGTTATGAACGATCTCACTTGTAAATCTCACCTGCAAGACCCGCTGTATCGCTATGGATGTAAAACTTTAAAATAACATATTAGACATAACAATTTAATGTATGGTTATAATGATCAATGAGCAAGCTAGTTCCCAGGACTGCCACTCTCTGGATATCTACAAACATGACCGGGAATTGAAATCGGGGCTACCAATCACAAATGTAGCTAGTGGCCGGACTTGCGTTCGGAATCTCCGAATTACAACGCTACCAGCGCTCTAAAAAAAATGCTCTCGCTGCCCTATAAACTGATCTCCTTCTTTCTTTGTATCTAGGTGGGACGCCATATCCTACCATAAGTAATTATGAACTTTCTGTGGCTCTGAAATCTGGATACAGAATGGAAAAACCACAGATGTGCTCGGATGAAATGTAAGCTTCCTTTTTAGCTAGCTCACCCAGTTCTTTTCATGAAGTGATAACTAACACCTGCCACTATTTTTCTCAGGTATGACCTGATGCAACAGTGTTGGATGGAAAATCCCGCTGAAAGGCCTTCGTTCACTGTCATCCAGGAACAACTTGAACGGATGACGTTACAGCATTGTCCTTATTTGGATATGGCTGACGCACTCTATAGTTACACACCCCTTTATGATGCTGACAGTGACAGAGAAACGGAAATGGAAAGTACTACTTTGTAACTTACATGCTGATTTGCATGTAAGTGTTTTGGATATGATGACAAGTTGGCATTCTGTACGTTTCTCAGCCGTTGTTGTTTCCAAAGGAAGGCTTGCGGTGTCTCTTCCAGACAAAACAAGTCTTGTTTTTAAGAAATATGCCTACCAAAGTCAGCCCATAGCGAAAACAATGAACTCCACACGAAGATCCGCCACTTCATCAAGGAATATTTCAGAGAGTATAAAGTGACATTTCGCAAAGTAACATGACGTACCATTTCGCAAAGCACTTCAGAATGCCATTTGGAAGAGTACCAAGCTATATTTCTCAACGTGCAAATTAACATTTCGCAGACTTTGTTTAGTACCATGCGTTAACGTGATTAACAACATTTCGCAAACTACCAATTATGATTTTGTAGCGTATGACTATCTAGTGGTAACATTTCCTAAGTAGTGAACACTAAAACATAATACACCGAACAAATGTTAATAACTATTATTCGTCATAGAAAATTACGTTAAAATACATTTTTTTGTCATGCGCTCGTCCACTGAAAGTGGCAGCTGTCATGGATTGATTTACTATCTGAGTGACTCAGAATAAATGAAATTCAATAAGGACGCAACAGAGAGACTATCGTGTTTTAATATTCAATGCTGTTAGTTAAGAAATTTTAAAGCAATTTTCAGTTTATTTTGCCCCTTCAATGAAACCGACAACACTGAATCAATTTCCAAGGAGTTTTATTTCAACCCATTTTTGCACCACCAGCAACTCCTGGATTTTTCGATATAAAGCATTGTTACCACTGGAAACGAGGAAAGTTGCCCGTGAAATCACCGTAATTTTAAGGTCAAAACGTCATCACCAAAGCTCCGTCGCGCCTTACTCAACTAATGATCGTACTATTTTGCTTTGTAATCTGGGTCTTGTCTTTACACAGGCGTGCCAAGCTCACGTCTCGAGATACGCGAAAAAAAAAAAATTCTCGGACATGTACGTAGTTATTCATGAGAGCGTCACGCGCGCGTTGTGTGAGTCCAGGGCGGAAAGATTCCTGGTGTTTCTGAACTGACGGGGTTACGCGAGACCGTTGAGAATTTGAACGCTTTATAAGAGGATTGTATGAAGAACGAAATCTGGTCGAGCTAGGACGCTAAATATTCCAAAAGATGAACATTTTACACGTAAGATTAATAAAACGTACTTGCCATCACTGTTATTCCATTCATAACACGGAGCCAAGGCTGCACACTATGATTTCGACCGTTGTCCACGCAAAAGCGGTTTGCGCCCAGAAAATCCATCCGATCGGCAATTTTTTCACCCACAGTTTACGATCTAAGGTCATTGCACACTGGCCGCAAATGTCTCATTTCCAAAAGTCCCTGCGCATTGCGCTGAATACGAGCGTTTTCTACAAGCATTTCCAAGTCCGCTTCTTTGCACAACAGCTCGTGATGTCTTGATTGGACAGGGCCGCGCAACAGGTTTGGTCCAGGGTCAATATTCTCTCTACCGAGGGTAGAGGGTTTTCTATTTCTATGCATACATGCGGTTCTGTTGCTGTAGTTATCGGGCTCGGTTTGGCGGCCCTTCGGGCAGCCGGAGCTTCGCTATCAACCGAAAAGGTACACTGTAAAAAGAGCTGCAATAAAGTATGTTAAGTGGGTGATCTCCCTTCTTATTCAGATCTTCACTCCAAACGAGGTTCGCGAAATTTGTTCAAACTATTCCCATAAAATGTTTATAAGATTGATGATTTCAAGCCAATTGTAAGCGTTCTAACATTATTTTAAAACTTTCTGGTAGACCTAAGGGACCTCATTGCCCTTCCTAAAACCGCCATCGACTGAAATATTACATCCATTATACAAATTAAAATTTCTCTTAAGGTATCAATACATATCAATATATAGTCACGTCACGATGTACCAATAACTTTTCAAACCAAAGATTAAAATAACTGAATGGTAGCAGGAGCCATAATCGGGGACGGAGACCGTAAGTCTTGGGATCCGCGCGCACCCATGATATGGGACAATTTTTCTATTTTTAGAAACAATTGCGCCATACTGACGTCATATATCCGCGCAGATCCACGCACATATCGGGGGTCCTCGCGTGGATGTTGTCACGTTGCCTGATCAAGTGGTGAGAGTGGCGATATTCTCTTGCAGATTTTTCTCAGCGATGGTAGGGAATAAGCCAGGGAATAAGAACTAGGGCTCCTATATGTAGTTTTATGCTCTGAGCTAATGGAAAAAGGGGAGTTTTTCAGGGTCGAAAACAAGACTTCAATTTCGCGCTGTGAATGAATAATATGTGCTCGCGCTAGTTGTACGAGTAAGATTTTGCGTTTGTTCTGTAAAGAAAAGTTATGTAAGAAAACTCTTTACTCTGGTATCCAGTTAATTTGGGAGTTTCCCAAACAATGCTTAATCTAATTGTTTCTGTTTGTTTGGCGAGTTTGCAAAAGTTTTTGAAAGGCAGGTCTGAGGCGTACAAGTAGCTCATTTGCATAGCGCAGCGCATGCACTTTCAAGTCCGAGGTCGGTGTTTTCAATTGTCAACAAATCTTGACAGAAATTTATTTCGTTGTGTTTTATGCTGAGATGCTGTAACAATTTTCACCAACGCCAAAAGGCTGCTAATATCATGTGTGTTTCTTTAACATAGTGAAATTTTACACTGCGAAAATAAAATAGACAAGGAGTTTTGATAACTCAACCAACAGAATCGAAATCGTTATTCGAGTTGATTAAAGAAAGCGTCATCATAACTTTGCTGATTACTTCTGCGGTATTCACATATTTTCAGCTAAGCTTTTTACATTTTCTCAAACATTTATCAACCTTAAACATATTTAAAAACTAGAGATATTACATGAGTTCGATGTACGTTTTCAAACGAAAGTGCGGAAGTCCAATTTGCCAAGTTTTACTGACTGTACAAAACACTCATCGGCGGTCGCTCTTACAGTTCATAGACAACAGACAATTTATTGGATTTTTACACAAACAAAACTGAGCAGCATCTACAGAGATAAACTTTATTGTCACTTATTGGGCCTTAATAAAACATCAAGCGTTACTTACAATTCAGGCGAAATTCAAACTTGCAATTATTATTATTATTATTTTATTTTATTTTATTTTTTTTTTTTTTTCACTCTTCGGTCGAGATGTGGCAAGGGGAGGGAAACTTTGAAGTCCTGAAACGCTGCTATATCTAAATATATCCAACTAGTTTTTTGCTGTGTTTTGGAAAAGCTGTCAATCTTCAACATATGTGAAACTTAGAGTGGAGTAACGTGGAGCCCTTGTAAAAGAAGCTGAGGAACACAACTTGGTCAGTGATATAAAGCGGCACTGACACCTAAATTCGACACTGTCTTCCTTCTCTTAAACTGGAGCAGCTTACGACGAAAATACTGAAGTAAACTTCCGACAGACATGAACGTATTGATTTCATTTCATTTCATTTTCATTTTATTTATTTATTCCATTCTAAAATTACAAGTAAACAAGTAAGAGGAGAAATGGAAAAGGGCAAAAATATAGCAAGCTAATTAGATGCCCTTGTTTAATTGACAATAATAATTAGGGTAAAAAAGTATTGATTTGTGGGCCAAAAGCATCAAACATTTCGGGAATTTCGGACGCCATTTCCCCACGCTACATCCACAAAAATCCTCGCAGCATTGTACACGCGTGTGTCGCACATGATGGCGCAATTTGTTCTAAAAATAGAAAAATTGTCTCATATAATAGGGACAGCCCCAATACTAGAAATGGCGCGCACTTACGGTCTCCGTCCCCGATGATGGCTTCTGATGGTAATTTATTAGAAAAATAAAAATGGAATCATAAATTATCAGTATGTTCGACTGTCTTCACTCATGACATAGTTTTTCCTAATACGGATCGCGAACAATTCGCCTTTATTATTTTGTTTCTTTTCTCTACGGTATTGCTCTATAATAATAATAATAATAATGATGATGATGATGTTGATGATGATAATGATGATGACTTTATTATCGTGTCAATTAAATCTAGCAGTGGAGAATCCCCACTGCTAGTAGGGAACACCTAACTAGAACTATCTAAAAATACTATACAGAAAAGACCTATAAGAGAAATTAAAATTATAAGTTACAAAGATGTAAGCCACTGCATCCATCTAGGATGTTGCCTAGATCTAGCCTCTGTACGTGGGTCTTAAACTGCATGAGATTTATCGCCAATCTTTCTTTATTTGTTAGTACACTCCATAGTCTTAGGCTTAGATATCTAATTGAATGTTTTCCATACCTAACAGTGTTAAATCTAGGTCAATGAAAATCTCTCTGCCGTAAACTGTAAGTGTGGCTATTAGTATAAAACATGTTACAAATAGTCCGCGGGCACTAAAGTTGCTTTGAAAGCAGCCTTCACAAAAATACTACTTACAGTGTGCATTTAAGACATAATTCTACTATACTTATATTTCTACTTTGCGTGCATTACATCATCTATTGACAAATTAATATTTTTATCAGTTTTCACTTGCTTATGATTTTATCCTGATGCGAAAAGTTACATGCAAACTTTTATTTTACTGAAACTTAAGGTAGCTTTGTATGCAACTGAGCAAAATCGGAATTACGGAAACTAACACTAAACCCCAGCCTAACCTAACCTAGAACTTATTGCATTTTTACAAGGCATACAGTTTGCATAGCTCAAGAGAGCAGATTCAAGGGGAAACTCTATTTCAATTACTGTCACTTCCCAAATCCAATCGTGGAGCGTTCCAGAAAGGGAGTATCCGGTCACAATACCACTCATTATAAAGTTGCTGAGACTTTTGCTCTTTCCGGAGGCTTTTTCCGAACAAGGAAATGATTCATTAAAGAAAGTTATGTTTTCCCACTTTTTCGGATATGTACGTGTTAAACAAATTACAAGATGTTAGGAGCATGATATTGTTTTATTCACGAGTTTTAAGCACCATGTCGCACATTAGCTCGAAGACTCGCTCGAACGCGAGATGGTATTTAAAACTCTTCAGTAAAAACGATATCAGGTTCTTAACATGTAATAATCTGTATTTAAAGTCGTCGTCGTTGGCAATCCCTCGACTTCGAGTAAGATATCAACTTGAATTTTATAACAGTGTTCAGTTTATGAATTCGTTAATGACTAAGCAGTCCGATAATACGTGCGTGTGCAATGTAATAAGTGGGTGGTACTAAGTTGTTGTGCGAGATGTATTTCAATGTAGTGGTTCAATATTTCTATTATAAATCGTGACCGTATGAAGTGTAATTAGCCTCTTTTCCTCCATAACCAAGGCCAATATATTGTATCATTTTTCACTTGAGACTACGTCTCACAAGACCGGAGCGAAAATTTCACTACAAAAATCAGATTTCAATTCTCCTTGAAGATATGTAAACCGGGTTACCACGACAACCAATTTCAACTTTGTGAGAGTCTGCCCTTAACAACTACAAAAATCTTATTGTCGGCTTGTTGAACTCAATTTCTTATCTTTCCGCTCTTGTGAGATGACACCGACAGAAAAATAACCCAATATCACTGACTTAAACAGCGAATTGCAGGAACTTTGTCTTAGTTTGCTGTAACTATTTTTGAGACGATTGCACGTTTTATTTTTCTCCATAGAGCCATCACAATGAGGTTTCTTTTCGGACAAAATCTAAAGCGAGGAATCGTTTTCAACGCAATTTTTCATTCCGGATTGATATTCATCGGAATCGTAATACTACAGGCTTGGCCGAATGAAGGCATCTCACAGTCAAGTACGTATAGTCATAAGATACCATTGTGCAAGAAGCAATAATGTCCAAATTTTTGCCATAAAAAAGTTCCTATCAAACGTTTTTTCATTCAGTATGTGTATGTCAGTTCTGTACTTTTAATCCATCGCTCACTCAGAAACATTGTCCATGAAAACTTTTTCACGTAACGTTTAATATTATAGAAGATAAATTGGTTTTAAGTTAAAGCACTGTCTACTATAATCTTTCTGATTGTTTCTCAGAATGTTGATCTCAGCCATAATAAACTGCGATCACATGAAGATTAATTAGATCGTTTTCATCTACAGCCTAGGCCAAAACAGCATTATTTTCCACTTGGGACCAAATCTCATGGGACCTGAGCAAACGTCTAACTGAAAGATCCCATGAAAATTTACCCCAAAGACATGAAGTTAGGTGTGCGTGGGTAATACAGCTGAATTTGTCTGGTTTTTAAACCTGTTTCAAATTTATAAGAGTCTGCACGAAACAAAATTTAAAATCTTATAGTCAGCTTATTGCATTTTCTTTTCTCATATTTCCGTTCTTGAAAAATGACTGACTTAGTCCTCTTAAAGTCCTCGAGATAACATCTTGTAGTCGGTTAAATAAACAATTGACTGCCGTATTTTATTATTGTTGATTGAATGAAATATTAACCCAACATCACCTGTTTAAAAGCGAATTGAACAAAGTTTATTTGAGGTTTGCTGTAATTACTGCAAAGAGCGTTTTTCTTGTCAGAGCTATCACAATGCGGATTCTTACCCGAGAATATTTCAAGCGAGGAATCGTTTTCAACGCAATTTTTCATTGCGGATTGATGTTCATCGGAATCGTAATACTACAAGCTTGGCCGAATGAAGGCATCCCGCAGAGCAAAACCTCACAGTCAAGTATGTATTTTCAGAGGATAATCTTTCGAAAGCAACAACGGTGTTGAAATTTTGGCCTTATAATTAAGAAATAGAAACCATGTACCGTGTTTCTATCGAGTTTTAGTATAAATCTACTAGCGTTCTATCACGAATGCCGTTCTTTGATTGGCTACGCTACTCACAATCTATTCTGTTGTAGACAGTGAGCAGCGTAGCAGTGTGCCCTTGTTAACAAAATAACGGCCGCTTCTTGGCGTTTTCGAAGTGTCTGTTCAGAGCATTTAGATAAAGTTTTGAACGACTAGTAGATTTATACTAAAACAATTAGATTATTCGCTCTCGATTTCTATGCGTGATAGTTGACTCGGGTTGCGCTCTCGTCAACTATCACGCCATAGAAATCTCGAGCGCATAATCTGATTGTTTAATAGAAACACGAGTGGAGGTTTGGGAGAACGAGAAATTCTGTGGGAACATGAGCCGCAGGCGAGTGTTTCCACAGCTTTTCCGCGAGTTCTCCCAAACTTTCACTTGTGTTTCTATAACTTGACAGAAACACGGAGAACGTGTTTTCTATTTCTTTTAGGAAACACCGCAGCGAAAAAAAGGAAAATGTAAATTATCTTTGTCCGCGCCATCATTATGTCGACAGCTCGTGCTAGTTCTGTGTTTCCATCGAGTTATAGAACCACGATTTTTAACCAATCAGCGCGCGTATTTCTTAGAACTGTTTTCTAATTAGAGGATATTAAATGGCCGCACCGAGATGCGAAATTTGTCTTCTAGTGCTTTCAACATGAGGAGAGAAATTTCGTATCTCCAAGCGACCAGGTAATTTTCTTTTTATTAAATAAAAATATCATAATACATAACGACGTTTTGGGCGATTTTCCGAAGATTTCCGAAGATTCTCCAAAAGTTGTCCGAAGGCCAGACGAAAAACGAACATTTCACGAAAAGTTCTGAAGATTTCCGAAGATTGACGACGATTGCCTAGTACTTCCGACGAAGATCCGAAGATGTTTAGATCATACACCGACAAATTTAAGTGCAGTTAAGTGACAAAAATGATATTAAAAATGATGTTACACATGGGTGGATAAATATGATATTCTCACATGTGGGATATCGTTTTCATCGATTTGCTACCACCTACCTATTTTATGTAATGAAAGTTCGTATCAAACGTTTTCTTTTCCTGTTAGTTCTGTATCTTTACTCAATCGCTCAACATTGTCCATGCACACCCTTCTCACGACACGTTAAACATTTAAGATGCTAATATATTTTTTTAAAAATTTAAAAGCGTCGAAAAATACATCCCTGATGGAGAAAATAAAAAGCTAACTCAGAGCTGAGCTAGTTGTTGATTTTCAGGATGTTTTATAATTGTGCCAAAATGGCCAGGAACACAGAGCGTCCCTTTTCACAAGATGCCAAAATGAAAAACAGCTAGGAGAGGTTAAGTTGCTAATTAATAGCTTGACCTCTTTTAAATGATGATCTGGTCTTTTCTGCACAGATATGACGGCGCTACATCCTTATGAACCAGTCGGTTGTTTCAAAGACAATAGTACACGCACTTTACCAGTGTTAGTACGAAGGTACTCTGTCAACGAGAGAGATTTGGCCAATTCACTCGCAGCCATAGTTCACGCATGTGCTACGGAAGTCTTTGAGAAAGGCTTCTGGTATTTTGGCGTGGAATATCGCTACGAGTGCTGGAGTGGAGTGAACGGTAGCATGACCTACAACAGACATGGGCGATCCGACAAATGTTTATGGAATTATAGGGTGGGAGATGTATGGACCATATTTGTTTACCGCTTTGTTGAAGGTTAGTTGCCAGTTGATCACTTCACACTTTACAAATTTTGCACCGTTATATTTTTCTACCAAATATTAGGTAGCATGATTTACATTTGGGTCCCCAGCAAACTAATCTAAATATTAATTTCTGTTGCTTCTAAAAATGTTTAAACTGGCATTAAGCACCTGCCTCGACGAGGCCCTTGACTTCTCCAGTTCATTGAATTGGAATTCTGAATAAAAGCTGTAAACCTTTTCGTCGTCAACCGTAAAGTCTTGTCGTACACTGGAACGCTCTCTTAACACGCCGTTTTAGAACATAAGCTTGACGATCATTTTTTACCAATTCAAAAAGTCATCAGTTTGTACACTTTCTAAGGTTTTCATGTTATGGATTATTCCCTTTAATCATCAGTGAATGGCAGTTGGAGCCAGTGGTCGTATCTTGTCAAATATGCAGCGTGACGTGCGGAGGGGGACTGACAGGGCACGTGCTCGCACATGCTCTAATGAAGCCCCAAAATGGGAAGGAAAGGATCTCCCTGGGACAAGTATCTCCACAGAGAGCTGCAATTTGCACAAATGTAAAAAGAGTTCTCAAAAACTCAAAACTTCAAAAGTTACCCTTTTCTAAGTTTTTATTTAATTGATTGTTTCTTCTAATTATCAGTGAATGGCAGTTGGAGCCAGTGGTCGTCATGGCAACCATGCAGTGTGACGTGTGGAGGGGGACACAGGACACGTGCTCGCACATGTTCTAATCCAGCGCCAAAATGGAACGGAATGGATTGCGCTGGGACAAATATCGCCACAGAGAGCTGCAATTTGCACAAATGTAAAGGTAGATATCACAAGAACTTAAAACGTCATAAGTTTATACACCTTCAAATCTTTCATGTCACGAATTGTTTCTTCTAATCATCAGTGAATGGCAGATGGAGTTATTGGTCGCCATGGCAACCATGCAGCGTGACGTGTGGAGGAGGACATAGGACACGTTCTCGCACGTGCTCTAATCCAGCGCCACAATGGAACGGAATGGATTGCGCTGGAAAAAATATCTCAACTGAGAGCTGCAATTTACAGAAATGTATAGGTAGATGCCCTTTGTAAAAGATTTTTCCTTAAAATGATTCCAGCTTAACTTGATGCTCCACTATGCTCCTTACTTTCCGTTTCGGAGCTGAGTTAGTTTTTAATTTTCAGGATGTTTTATAACTGTACCAATATGGCTATGAACACAGTGCACTCCTTCTCGGAAGATGGCAAAATGAAATACAGCGGCGAAGGGGGAAACGAGTGGCTTTTAATGCCGCAAGATAAAGGAGATGGTGAACACTTAGAGCTTCTCGTTAAATGCGCCGCAAGAACCACCAGCTGTAGGTTGCTAATTTATAGCTTGGCTTCTCTACTTAATGATTATCCGGTCTTCTCTACACAGATACCATGGCACTGCACCCGTATGAACCAGTCGGTTGTTTCAAAGACGCTACTCCACGCGCCCTACCAGTGTTACTCCAATGGTACTCTGTCAACGAGAGAGATTTGGCCAATTCACTCGCATCCATGATTCACGAGTGTGCTACTCAAGTGTATGAGAATGGCTTCTGGTATTTTGGCGTAGAACATCGATACGAGTGCTGGAGTGGATTAAACGGTGACATGACGTACAACAGACATGGGCGATCCAACAGTTGTTTATGGAATTATAACGTTGGAAATGCATGGACCATATTTGTTTACCGGTTTGTTGGAGGTTAGTTACCAGTTCATAACCTCACACTTCACAAATTTTATCCCGTGATATTTTTCTAACTAATATTAGGTAGCATGATTTACATTTGGGTCCCCAGCCAACTGATCTAAATATTAATTTCCGTTACTTCTAGAAATATTTAAACTGGTATTAAGCACCTGCCTCGATGAGGCCCTTGGCTTCTCCAGTTCATTGGATTGGAATTCTGAATAAAATCTGTAAACCTTTTTGTCGTGAACCGTAAAGTCTTGTTGTACACTGGAACGCTATCTTAAAAACGTCGTTTTAAAACATAAGCTAAACGATCTTTTTCTTACCAATTCAAAAAGTCAACAGTTTATACACTTTCTAAGGTTTTCATGTCATGGATTATTCCCTTTAATCATCAGTGAATGGCAGTTGGAGCCAGTGGTCGTCATGGCAACCATGCAATGTGAAGTGTGGAGGGGGACACAGGACACGTGCTCGCACATGTTCTAATCCAGCGCCAAAATGGAACGGAATGGATTGCCCAGGGACACATATGTCCACAGAGAGCTGCAATTTGCACAAATGTAGAGGTAGAAGTTTTTTTTTTTTTTGAAATATTTTTCATTTAAATGATGCAAGCTTATCTTGATGCTCTAGTATGTTCCTTGTTCTGTATTTTGGAGCTTAGTTAGATTTTGATTTTTAAAGTGGCTCCGAGTCTGAAGAATACAATCAAACCACTTTTATACGGAGGCAGCGTGGTCGAGTGGTTTAGGGCGCTGGATTTGAAATCTGGAGGTCCCTGGTTCAAATCCTCCACCCTACTTCTATCTGGATTTGTACTCGGTAGCCCCGAGTTCAATTCCTCGACCGCGTTGTGTAAATAGCCAACTGGTCAGCCTCCCACCAGTTGGGATTCTTAATAGTTTATTTTCTATTTGCAATATTTGGTTATTAATTCACAGTGTTCCCAATTAGCACAATAGTGCTAAATACATTCGACGTCTAAATAAATTCATTATTATTATTATTATTATTATTATTATTATTATTATTATTACAGCAAATGGGCAGAACTGAATGTCTTTATTATGACGGTGTCCGTGAGGAGAGATTCCACCATAAAGTGTTTATAAAGTGTTTAAAGTGGTTGTCAGAATGTTGTTAGGACGTAAAGGCAATAAATGAATAAATAAATAAATAAATAAATAATATAAGATAATATAATATAATTTAATATTTAACAAATAAAGAAGCTTCGACTGTGCTCTGTTCTGTTGTAAAGCACGCAGGAAGCGGTAGAGCACGAAAGAAGTGTAGGGGAAAACACGAGACGTAGTCGAGTGTTTTTCCCTACTTCTTGAGTGCTCTACTGCTTCCTAAGTGCTTTACAACAGAACAGAACACAGTCGAGGCTTCTTTATTTGTTTTATGATAAAGAATCCGATAATTTCCCCACGCATTTGGCTGAATTTTCAAACCAAACTTTATTTTCCAAACGAGCAAAAGTGGCGTCAGCCGTGCACTGTTCTCTGATAAAGCACGCTAAAATAAGCCAATCACAATCCTTGTTAGAATTGTTCAAATAATTTGATTGACTAACGAAGCGACAGCTGTCAATCACAAACTGGACTTCAGCTAAGCTTTTAGTTTCGAGTAGTTTGAGCGGCTTACGAGAGAAGAACGATGCCTTCAAAGTTCGCTTTTTAAGTTAATTTTTAAATACGGATCTAAAGGCAGGTGAAGGTTGATAGTCCGGAGGAATCCGGCCGTATTGTGGCCCATGAAAACGTGCACTTTTCGAGTGGAAATTACGAAACGCTGAGCTCAAAGCTTGCGGATGAATATGCGAAATGCCGAGTTGAATTTGAAAGGAGCTACAGTTATTTACGGCTTGTAGCCGCATGCAGCAAGATTGCATGCCCGAACTAGCGTAAAAGTTAGAAAGACTAAACGGCTCCCACTGGTTCTACTCCGAGCACAGAAGAGAATATCAGAGCAAGCTTTACACTGACCACTCGTCGGTTCACTTCGCTGAGATGACCGGAGAACGAGCGTTATTACTACACTGCATGTAAGTGTTGTTTGAGCAATTGAGCGTTAATACAAAAATAAAGTTTCTCTTCATAAACAGAGACAGTTCAATTGTTGTTTTCTGTCGTTGTTTTACTTCTTAAGTGTAATTTCTGCCTTCGTAACAAATATGTCTTTTATCGAAGCACTGTTTAGGTTGAGAATTTGTTTATTTCGCTACGTGTTTTGTGGCGGAAATCTAGCAAAACTTGTTATTTTAGTACAGTTTTAACACTAATGTTGCTAACATTGGTCTCTGTGAGCCATATTTACTACAGACAAAGAGCTCGTTTCCATTGCGTTTGTCTGAATCACAGCGGATGTGTAAATTTGGGGCAAATTTGTCAAAATTCCGAAGCAAAAATTTGAAAGCCAACTTACCGTCATCAACCCGTGCTCTGTTCTCTGATAAAGCACGCTCTTTCAGCCAATCAGAGCGCGCGTTATATGGAAACTTTATTATAAAATATAATATAATATAATATAATATAATATAATATAATATAATATAATATAATATAATATAATATAATATAATATAATATAATATAATATAACAATAATAATAATAATAATAGCTTTTAAGAGTCCCTGTCCATAAAAATGGAAAACAACTCGGCAAGGGTCGAAAATTCGATTTCGCTCATATTGTCATGGTAGATAGGCTAGGGCATGTCAAAAACTACTGGATAGTTTTTTTGGCAAAATATCCTTTTATTTCAAAGAAATACGCAAATTACCAAATTCCGTTAAAATCGTCATTTGACGCACCATTTTATTAAGCAAGTTTGAGAGCCTCGCATGCAAAACCACATCATTCTTCCGTCTTTAAAACACTCAAATATTTTCGTGCAATGTTTAAATGTGTACTGGGTTGATTTTAGGGAATGCTGCGTTGTCTTTTTGGGTGCAAAACAATTAAATTTCGAAGACATGTATTTCATTCACTTAAAAGTACTTCGTGAATATAATTAATTTTCACCATGTGCGAAACCTTCAAATGGATTAAGCTTCTGGTGGTTGAATTGCAGAAGGATGATCTACAGATTCCTGTGAAAATTTCCTTGGGCAAATGATTGTGAGCGACGCGAGAGCTTTTCAAAGTACGTTAAAAATGCAAATATTTGACCATCCGTCGTCAAATTTCAATTTACGGGTTAAACGTATATTTTAGCATGCGCCACATGACTTGACCTATAGAAAGTTGAAAAAGACACAGAGCCGATAATTTCGAAATGTTCTAACCTTATTTGTTGTAAAAGACAGGTCCAAAGCCGATTTGATGTGTTTCTAGTTGATCTCTCACCATTCGTCGCACATAAAGCAGAAGTTTGCTTTTGTTTACATAAAGTCCGATGTGCATCGCCAACTGTCAAGTTATTTAATGGTCGAATACCATGAATCTCTGGCCCTCTTTCGACACATATGATCACCACTGCGTCTAAGTCAAAAAAGGCTAAGTCATTTGTAGATAGATGCTTGCTTTGCACTACACCAAAATATTACGCTTGATCATCATGGTTTGATGGCTTGAATCCTTGCTTACAGCGGTTCCTTGTTCGTCACGCAATGCTGTCATCCTATTTTAACGGGGTAGGGGTAGGACAATTTCTATCCTAATACGTAAGGCTCTGTAAGGCTTTGAACCACTGGGAGCACACAATCGTGTTGAGTAGGAAGAGATTGAATTAAGAAATAAAAAGAATGAATTGTTTACCATTGCCCCTGTTGTTATCTTTTACTCGACCACCGTTACCTACATGCCCTACGTAATACTGTAACGCTAAACTCGTACCTAGATCTTTTCGCGCTTTGCAATTATTTTTGGTTTACATGTAATACAGTGGGCTACCCTCGGGGAAATGGGTGGTGACCGCTTGATGGGGCTAGCTGCTTAAATAGAGGTTGGTGTACCTTGAATATTTAATTTTTCACTATCGGGTTATAAATTTCTTGGTGAACATGGAGACAATTCAAGGCAATCATGATAGACGTGTGTTTGAATTATCACTCTCATGCACCTTCAATCTCAGACTTTTATCTGCCATCGCCCTTTCCGAAACAAAGTGTTTAAATTTTGGGTGGCCGCTTAATAGGGGTAAAGACAAAAATGAAACCCTTATCGGAACGACCAAATGGTGGCCGCGGAGGTAACCGGTCAATAGGTGTTTTATTTACAATATTTTACTGACAATAATTTTGGACTGCATTGACAACAGTCCTCTATTTTCTGTTACAAACATACCAATGCCTCGCCACTAAACAAACAAAATACGCCAAATAAAATGGCATGGCCAGGGCTATTTACTCACGTAATTACTAATTGAATTTAGTCTGTTTTTCTCACGAATTAGACACGTTGTGATTTCCCATTTTTATTTCAGCTAGTTCTTGCTTCATTGATCTATAATTTGTTTATGGCGAGTTTTTTTAAATTCTAGTGAGTACCGACACTAGCTTTATCAGCTGTTGTCTGAAACATCAGAACGTACAACAAACGTTATTTGGACCGAGGCCACGTACACTATAGAATACGATTATATAAATATACACATATTATTAAGCAGTGTAAAAATGGTGTACCAAACGATGAACTCCCAGTAAGAGGATCCAACGGATACAATGTCTCTACGTAAATTTGTAGTTTAGTGTACGATGTGGCGAAGAGACCAACTCTTGACTGTTCTGGACGAGTTTAATGTACTACGTTTCGGCCGTTCGGCCTTCTTCAGGTTAAAAGTTAAAAACTAAAAAAAACTATTTACAATGGTTGCGATTTACAGAAACACTGACTTATATACAGAGCAGAAATATTATGATTGAGGTTACGAAATACAACAAAGGTCCAAATTACAAGGTGAAAAAGGATTAGATAATCAAAGACAAATACAGAACAATGGGTGACATGTGAATACAAATAAGGTGAATACAAATGAGTGACACAAACTAGAGAGAAAAAATCTAACTTAATTAGTAGTGTTTACTCTGAAGTAACAAGCCCCCCATTGAAGGCCTCTGAATGAATGTAATTAGGTAAAAATCATAACAGGATCCCAGGAAAGGGCCATTAAACTACAGTAATAATTTCCCTTCCAAAGCCCCTGAATGAAAAGCCGACAACAAACATAACAGAATCCTTGAAAAGAGCTCTTGAACTTAGAAATAAACAAATAACAAATACAGAATAAAATTAAAATGCGTCATATTGGAAAAGTGGCAAATCACAACTACTCACAACTACTCAATTGTAGTTTAAGAATCAAACGCAACTGTTCTACTGACGAATTTCTACAAAATAGATGTAAGGAATACAAAGGGTATTTGAAATCGCAAAATTATCCAGTGGAGCTTGTTGATAAACAGTTCGACAAAGCTCTTAGTATACCAAGAGCCGAACTTTTGAGGAAAAAGGTCAAGCCAGCAAAGAAAGTTTTTCCATTGGTGCTCGACTACAATCCAATTTTGCCAGATATCCAAAAAGTTATCAAAAAGCACTTTTATCTATTACACTCCTCACCAGAAGTCAAAGAAATTTTTCCATCCAAGTCGATATTTTCCGCTTATCGTAGAACCAAAAATCTTAAGGAGATGTTGGCGCCATCAAAATTCCGGGTAGCCTCCAGTAGAAATCAAAGAGAAGAAAACGGAGGTTGTTCAAAATGCAACAAGAAGTGCGATCTGTGTAAAAACTATTTAATTCAAGCTTCGAAATTTCAAAGTTCGGCAACTGGTCGTCAATATCCCATTCAACAAAAGTTGTCTTGTTCGTCAAAAAATGTTATTTATTTAGCCACTTGTGCCAAATGCAATCTGCAATATGTAGGCTCCACCTCGACTGAATTTAAAGTAAGATTTCGTAACCACAAGTCCAACATGCTGAAGAACAAAAGAACTTGCGAATTGGCCATCCACTTTAATAACTCTGAACATGAAATTTCTCAAATCAATTTCATCATCATTGAACAAATTAGGTCTTTTGAAAATTCCTTACATCTTGAACAATTATTACTCACTAGGGAAGCTTATTGGTCCGCGCAATTATTTACCCTTAATCCTCGTGGTCTTAACAAACGGCGGGAATTTAGATCAAGACACCGTATTAATTACTACAATTGAGTAGTTGTGATTTGCCACTTTTCCAATATGACGCATTTTAATTTTATTCTGTATTTGTTATTTGTTTATTTCTAAGTTCAAGAGCTCTTTTCAAGGATTCTGTTATGTTTGTTGTCGGCTTTTCATTCAGGGGCTTTGGAAGGGAAATTATTACTGTAGTTTAATGGCCCTTTCCTGGGATCCTGTTATGATTTTTACCTAATTACATTCATTCAGAGGCCTTCAATGGGGGGCTTGTTACTTCAGAGTAAACACTACTAATTAAGTTAGATTTTTTCTCTCTAGTTTGTGTCACTCATTTGTATTCACCTTATTTGTATTCACATGTCACCCATTGTTCTGTATTTGTCTTTGATTATCTAATCCTTTTTCACCTTGTAATTTGGACCTTTGTTGTATTTCGTAACCTCAATCATAATATTTCTGCTCTGTATATAAGTCAGTGTTTCTGTAAATCGCAACCATTGTAAATAGTTTTTTTTAGTTTTTAACTTTTAACCTGAAGAAGGCCGAACGGCCGAAACGTAGTACATTAAACTCGTCCAGAACAGTCAAGAGTTGGTCTCTTCGCCACATCGTACACTAAACTATACACATATTATTATATATATGAACAAACAGATGAACAATGATTAAATTGTTTCACTTATCCGGAGAGTGCTCTATACAAAATAGATCAAAATGTGCAGCATATGCCGTGACAGCATTGCCAGACGAACAAATAACGGCAGTAAGATTGTGCTGCGCCGACAAGCTTATCAGCAATGGTCAGCAATCGATCAAACGTAATATTTTGGCGCAGTGCACAGCAAGCAACTATCAACAAATGACTCAGCCATTTTTGACTTAGATGCAGTGATGTTCATATGCGCAGAAAGATGGTCACAGATTCATGGTATTCGACCAATAATAGGTTGACGGTACGCGATGTACATCGGACGTTAACCTTGTGTAAACAAAAGCAAACTTCTGCTTTATGTGCGGCGAATGGTGAGAGATCCACTAGAAACACGTCAAATCGGCTTTGGACCTGCCTTTTACAACAAATAAGGTTAGAACATTTCAAAATTATCAGCTCTGTGTCTATTTCAACTTATTATAGGTCAAGTCATGTGGCGCATGCTAAAATATACGTCTAACCCGTAAATTGAAATTTGACGACGGATGGTCAAATATTTCAATTTATTTGCATTTTTAACGTACTTTGAAAAGCTCTCGCGTCGCTCACAATCATTTGCCCAAGGAAATTTTCACAGGAATCTGTAGATCATCCTTCTGCAATTCAACCACCAGAAGCTTAATCCATTTGAAGGTTTCGCACATGGTGAAAATTAATTATATTCACGAAGTACTTTTAAGTGAATGAAATACATGTCTTCGAAATTTAATTGTTTTGCACCCAAAAAGACAACGCAGCATTCCCTAAAATCAACCCAGTACACATTTAAACATTGCACAAAAATATTTGAGTGTTTTAAAGGCGGAAGAATGATGTGGTTTTGCATGCGAGGCTCTCAAACTTGCTTAATAAAATGGTGCGTCAAATGACGATTTTAACGGAATTTGGTAATTTGCGTATTTCTTTGAAATAAAAGGATATTTTGCCAAAAAAAACTATCCAGTAGTTTTTGACATGCCCTAGCCTATCTACCATAAGAATATGAGCGAAATTGAATTTTCGACCCTTGCCGCGAAATTAAGAATTTGTCTGATTTTTACAGGCACGCACTCTTAACAGACATTAAAACTTACAAGGTACTTATAGAGTTTAAAACTGTCCCAGTACTAAAAACTAACGACACACTCTATTTAAACCATTCAATATTAACACATGAGACCTGATAAGGATGGGACCTACCGCGTAGGGTCCTGTTCTTACGTGGTGGGAGAACATCCTGCAGGGGAAACGAGGTAGTACCTACCAGACTATTCCACAGCTTCAAATCCCTTTCTTTAACGATCTGTTGCATCAGCGTTACTTGTTGAATGTATTCCAATCTAACTGCCCTTTTCCGGCTGTAGCCTTTTCTGTAGCCTATCCAGAATTGATATAAGCTGTAACTTTTGTCGAAGTTTTTTCTTTTTATCATCGTTATTATATTATATCAGACTTTGTACCATTTGTGTTCTTTAACATAAAGGGATATTCATACTTTATGAAATACTGTTGTGAGTTGACTGCTTTTAAAGTAATTTACAATCGCCGCTGAAATAATAATAACAATAATGATAACAACAAGTTTAAACCAGACTGATTCAAGTTGAAAAGTTATACAAAATGATTTTGTCAAAGAAATAAATTTGTTATCTAAATGGTGTTCTCATATTTCACTCTTTATTGCTTTCAGACTCTATAGGAGAAAATCTTGTTAACAACAATGACAACAATGAGACTTATCATGCTGAGAGCACTGGGGAATCCTCTTTGTCACTGGTTGCGAAGATTGTGGGGAGCTCGCTTTTGGCTCTGTTATGTTTAAGTGGAGTATGGTTTGCTTTTAGATATCGTAGAAAGTGTCGGTGAGTATAAATTATAAAGAATACTCTTAGTCGGCTTCAGTTAATGATGCGTGTGCTTCATTTAAGAAAAAAATAGGAATAATAGTGATAAGGTGACCACCTGAACATGTGATAATCTTTGATTATTGTTTATAGTAGATTTTTAACTTTTAGTACATTTAAGAGCGCCACAAATTTATTAGTTGATAAACTATTACGTGTCACCCTCGATAAATAAAGTTTTGATTGGTTGATTGATTGATTGATTGATTGATTGATTGATTGACTGAATAGGAACATAGACAACTTATACGTCACTTGTGTGACGTATAAACTTGTTGCAACACAATAAACAATTTAAGGTTGTGGACTGGACCACAAAAAACAATACCAATAGATGTTAATTAACAAAAAAGCGAAATAAATATTTCACATCCCTATTCTCGTGCCAAATAGCCAAAGAAACTTCGAAAAATTAGTAGGCTGCAGAAAAATTAATGTTGTCTTAAATCGATTGTTTTATGATCTTAAGGTGACCACCTGAACATGTACTTGTACGACGGCACGCGCCTAGTAATCTACGCGCGCTCAAGGGAAGTCGATATCGATGACGTCAAGAAGACTACAATAAACGCTTACCGTGCAATTTTCGGGCGTTTTATTCCGTGGGATTTTGTTAAAAAATCTGCACACTGGTAATAAATATTTTGCCTTAGTTGGAGCTCGTTTTTCAGGGAAATCTGTCAGACTACTTTTTCCACAGGAGGAAAATTTCGGAAAAATTTCGCAGAATGAAATTTGAAATGTAATCACAAATAAAACCATATAAACTAGCGTGCGTCAGGCGATAAATGATTACTCTCAGTAGCCATCTTAAGTACTTCCTATGTTAAAGGCTCGGGCTCTTGATTCTTATAAACATGTTTTCAGATCCAATTCAGAACTCTTTGATCCGTTTGAAGTGCTTTTTGATGACATTACCTTGGATAAGATTATTGGAGAAGGAGCTTTTGGGAAAGTATACAGTGGCAGGCTTTTAAAACAAACTATGGAGGTTGGAAAAGAAAACAAATCTTCGCAGAGCAAGACGGATAACGAGCAGCAGCAAATGAAGATGGGTCTGACCGTTGCTGTGAAAATGTTACAAAGTATGATTTGCTTACGCCAGCGTTTTATAACCTATAAATATACATAAGGTTCTTAAAACGACCTTTCAAAGTCTTGACATAGGCAAAATGAAAAGTCGCAAAGAGTGATATATTTTGAGTTAACCATTTTGGTAATATTGTGAAATAGGCGTAAAATTGTAATCCTGTTTAAATGTTTCAGTTTTGATTGACGCACGCCCATGTATTTGTGAGGTATTATGTTTAAACCTTGTAGTGAAAAATGTTTTTTGTTTTTGCTCTTCTAGATGGCGCCACAGAAGAACAAATGCAAGATTTCCTAGAGGAAATACAGCTCATGAAACAAATCGGGTACCACCTGAACATATTAAACTTATTGGCCTGCTGTACTATGACAAATCCCATGTTCCTTGTACTGGAGTTTGCAAAGAATGGGGATTTACTTCACTACCTCAGGAAAACAAGACAGCAGGTAAAGTGACATAATTGAAAATCTTACCTCACTTTTAATGTGGTCAGTGAGTTTTATAGAAAACTGGTCTACTTACCCAAACTGTACTTTTTATTGACTTAAGTCAATACAGTCCAACCTCAACTAACGGCCCTTTCTCTACAGCGTCCACTCTCCAAAGTGGTGTTGTGGAGAGGTTGGAAGCTTCTCCTGCTTCCCTGGTCTTCTACAGCGTTAAGCAAGTAGAAGTATTAGCACCACCCCCACCCCCCGCCCCCCGCCCCCAGATTGTCGCCCGCAGCAAGGTACCCCTACATCCCGGTCATAGATCTTTGTAAGGCTGCCCCGGCTTATATAATTTGTTAGTAGCCACAATACTTTTAAATGGAGAGAGGCATTGTGAGAGTAAAGACTCGTCCATAACAGGACGCCTCAAAAACCATAAAACTCTCTACTACTTTGTTTTACATTTTAGATCACACAAGCTTCTGAAGAGACGAGAAATGCAGCCCCTCATTATCAAAACGAAGGAGTCATAGATAAAGGGAGCTTACATGAAGTAATTCAGATTCTCGTTTTATTCGCTTTGCACTCTTAATTTGTTCCTGAGGTAGCCAGTAGTGGTCTGAAGTGCAAATTCTCCAGTACTTTCCACTAGATGGATTTTTGTTCGGTAGTGCTGAATTTAACTTGTTCTCGCTTTGTAAACAGCACTGAATTCTTGGAACCTACTCTGAATTTAAACATTGCGAATATTAACATCAGCATTAATGCTTAATGACTGGAATTTTCTAAACGTCCCTTCTGCTGCAAAAGTTTTTTTATTTCCATGCATTTATTTAGAAGGAGTGGTTTGAAGCCTCGGAACGTTCAGGCTTCTGCTCAAAATTTGCGGGTAGGCTGCAGTTTAACTCTCGAACATATAAGCCCCTAAGATTTTTTCAGAACTAAGAGAAGAAGCTGTCTTTTCAACCCTCGCCGAGATTTTGACATGTCAACTGCCTCCATGTCATTTGATATTTCCATAGTAAGAAAGAAAACAAGAAACTTCGCCTTTTCGGACAGAATTCTTCGTTTTTACCAGCTCTTTCGGGCAACATTCACAAGACTAGTACAATTTTAGATTTTAGTGTCATTTTGGATGATTAATCCCAGAAAATAGTGAAATCCAAGATGGCGGTCTTAATGCCATCATATCAAAAATATGTCATTTTGCAGAGCAAGCTAAAAGCAAAATAATTAACATAATTGTATCTCATTACAACGAAACTCCAGGGGTAGGGTTCCATCCCTCCTCTTTTTTACCGCCTGTTTTACCACAGTGGTTGTCTGAGTTTGCTTGTACGTCCCAGAGTTGAGCTGTGGCAGCTAATTAATTATTCAAGTTTAAATGACAGATATTTCATTATATGCTTGATTGAATCTACTCGAAATCATGACATGGAACTCAACAAAAACTGGATATCGATTTTTCTTCACCGCGTTTAATTTAGCCATATGAAAGCGTAAAATGTCACTTCCTGTTAGGTCAGAAACCGCGTGTGTGTGAGACCTGGGACTAGTCAGGCTGTGACGTCAAAATAAGAACGTAGGTCTTCATATCTTTCGTGGATGTTTACAAACCAAAATTGGAGCAACGTTCGAGTGTCTAATTCATAGTATATTTCTCTTACTTATTTTCGCTTTTATTTGTTTGGTTTGAAAAAATATGTCGACTTTCGTTCTTGTTTGGACGTCATCATGGGCCTGACCATCTCCAGGCCTCCACCATACGCGGCTTTTAACCAACAGGAAGTGACATTTCCCGTTTTCAGCGGGCTAAAACGCGGGAACAAAGCAACGATAACCAATTTTATTTTTCGATTTCTAAAAACAAAACTTTCTGTCATATACACTTCAACTAAGAGTTGTTCTCTTTTCAGTGCACCAGCGACAATAACAGATGTGCATTTTTTCGACTCAGTAACAACAATGATACTGACAACTTACATGACGATGATACCCTCACATCCGCTGACCTAATGACGTTCGCATGGCAGATAGCGAAGGGAATGGTACGAGCTGGATTACGTGCATAATACCAAGATTGGCCAATATGTTTGTAATTTGTAATATTAACATTAATGCTTTGAAAGCCTATTTAACAGATTACTGTTTTCATTTTCATTAACAACTTCTGTCGCAGTGATCAAAATTTCCCTTTTATATTTTACGTAGGAGTTTTTGTCGCGTAAAGGATTCGTTCATCGTGACCTGGCGGCGAGAAATGTTCTCGTTTGTGAAGGCAAGCTGGTGAAGATAGCCGACTTTGGATTGTCGCGTAACGTGTACGCTGAGAAAGTGTACCATGCTACAAAGAACAGAAAACTGCCAGTCAAATGGATGTCACCGGAAGCCATTCATGATCAAATGTTCACGACAGAGAGTGACGTGTAAGTTTAAAATTATCCCGAGGGGGGAGTCGGCGAGGTTAAAAATCATCGGTTTTGATCGAATCCAAGTTAACCGCTACATACGGAGTTTGCCGATTTGAGTCTCTCAATTCAAATAGCTAAATAATATTCTAGCGTTTATAGGCTACAGTTACTGTTTTGAAATAATTTGGCGAGAAAAGTATTGAAAAAATAAATAAATGCACAGTGCTCACAGTTCAAAAGCGACGTTATGACGTGCTGACTAAGATGTCAATTAAATAATTAATTTGTTGTTGATCTATAAAGCGTTTGATAAAGTCTGAGTTTCCGATCTATTCTATTGTATCACGTGACAATAAATATTGCGGTTCAGGATGGAAAATTTCCTTCAGGGAATAACCAATAACTGGGAATCTGATAAAGTTTATAGCGGAGCTCTAAAGGCTCCCAGGGCCGTCCAGCGGAGCACCATGTATACTCATACAATTTAGAAACCCATGAATGACGTCGCGCAACATGGCAACTGTACTCCGGCTAATAGGTCGACCGAGGCGTGCAGCCTTGGTTTACAGCGTGTTTCAAATGTTTAGAGAAATAACAAAGCGGTAAGCACAGCGGAAAAGTGGTTGATTTGTTGACCTATCGAAACGATTGGTTCAATTCAGTCTTCACAACTATTGCTTGAAATTTCTGGCTGGAAGATTTACACTGGAGTGAATAGGCCGCGTTCGATATATCAATATTCTAACATGGATCTGAGGCTTTCGGTTCAAAATGGTACATTTTTTTTTTAAGTTTCTTTTGTCTCTCAATTTCCAAAAGAGACTTGGATTCAAAGAAAACAAAACCAACCATAGAAGTTTTTCCTGAAAGCCTCGGAGTCATGTTAGAATATTGATATATCGAACGTGGCCTATTACCAAATTGCAGTAAAACCAAGAAAGGATTTGCTTTTTGATTCTTGCACGTGGTGTTACAGCGTATGGAGATTTCCTGTTTTTATTTTGTTTGTTTTTTTGTTTGTTTTTTTATTTTTGTTTTTGTTTTTGTTTTTTTTTTTGCCAAATTTACTCATTTGGTGAAATGCTTAACGGTGAATTTCTTTAACGGTTGTTAGAACAAGACTGGTAAGACCACGAGCGATAAAATGATTGCAAAGCCGTCAGCAAAAAATAATATTTAAATTACGTTTAGCGTGAATAGTTATTGAATTTAAACACCGCACGTCTTTGAGAATTTGGAATTCGAATTCTAAATGCATTTCTCGGATTTACCTTGAATGATAATCAATCTTTAACGAATTTTCTTAAACATTTCTTTCATTCGATCATCCTTCCTTAAGAAAGGATTTGCTACTTGATACCCGGATGTAAAGATATGCATATTGTGTTTATGTAGATTGACTCGTTTTGTTCAATATCATTCGGTTTGGTCAAATATACTTATTGATGACTTTCTTTCAAGATTATTGTGTGGAGTAAATTTTAAGTACTTTATGGGAGCTCCCCTTTTAAGCCTAGCTAAATCTATATATTATGTTATATCTTAACAGGTGGGCGTTTGGTATTCTACTTTGGGAGATTTTAACAATCGGTGAGATATTTTATTACTCTTTCTTTCCACTTGCCATTTTGGAATCTATTTACTTTTGGCTTTCTTGTTAAGTTGGTAACGTCGTGGGTTTCACATATTCAGTAATTTTTTAGGTTTCTTTGTAATTTCGCATGCCAAACACAACAGCTTGGATCAGTTCATCACTCCATGTTCTACGCACCTGGCTGTAGTTCAAAGTGGTTATAAATGATCTCACTTGTACATCACTTGTCAGGCCTATTACTAATTTCACCTGCAAGACCAGCTGTATCGCTATGGATGTACAACTTTAAAATAACATATTAGACATATTAATGTTGATCACAATGGTCAATGAACTTGCCTTTGATCTGCAATGAGCAAGATAGTTTCCAGGACTGCCACTCACTACAAACTGATCTTTTTCTTTAATCTCCTTCTTTCTTTGTATCTAGGTGGGACACCATATCCTACCATAAGTAAACATGAACTTTTAGGGGCTCTTAAATCTGGATACAGAATGGAAAAACCACAGATGTGCTCGGATGAAATGTAAGTTTCCTTTCTATCTGATCTTACCCATTCTTTTCATCAATTGATGACTGACACCTGCCACTGTTTTTCTCAGGTATGAACTGATGCGACAGTGTTGGATGGAAAATCCCGCTGAAAGGCCTTCGTTCACTGTCATCCAGGAACAACTTGAACGGATGATGTTACTGCATTGTCCTTATTTGGATATGGCAGACACAAAGTATAGTTACGCACCCCTTTATAACGTTGACAGTGACAAAGAAACGCAAATGGAAAGTACTACTTTGTAACTTACATGCTGATTTGCATGTACGATTTTTGGACATAATGACAAGTTGGCATTCTGTTCGTTTCTCAGCCGTTGTTATTTTCAAAGTAGGGCTTGCGGTATCTTTTCCAGACGAAACAAACCGTGTTTTTACGAAATATGCCCAACAAGGTCAGCAAGACAAATTAATAATAGCAAAAACAATGAACACCCTACAAAGTTTCCTGAAGTACCCACCACTTCATCAACAAATATTTCAGAGAGTATAAAGTGACATTTCGCAAAGTAACATGAAGTATCATTTCGCAAAGCACCTCAGAGTACCATTTGGCAAAGTACCAAGCTATATTCCTAAACGCGCGATTTAAAATTTCGCAGACTTTTTTTAGTACCATGCCTTAAAGTGACTAAATTTTGTAGCGTATGACTATCTTGTGGTAACATTTCCTAAGTAGGGAACACTGAAACATAACCACTACACTGAGCAAATATTAATAACCAAATGTAATAAATTATAACAAATAAATTATACAATAAATTCTACCAAGGTAGCATGGATGTTAGTGAAGATATATCACAGTAAAAACCCACATCAAACAAAAATTCAAAGAAAATAAGAATTATATATCTTCCGGCAAAGTGAAAAAAACGTTCAATTTAAGAAAAGAGACATGATTAAGCTTAAGTTAAATTCAAAAAGAGAATGAAATAATTAAAGCTTAGGATGTTCAGGATTATTGCTGTCATGACGAAGGCAATCTTTTCCACCTGGTACTCCTGCTTCCAAACCATCTCGTTCATGGGACATATTACAACCAAGGATTCCGCATTAGATCCAATTACGTTCATGGCGATTTTTTTCAAATACGGCCTTCGCGGTACCTTTTCAATTTCAGACGTAAGACAACGTGCTTTAGGGAATATGCCTGAAAATGTCACAGCCTGAGAAACCAACAGGTGCAAAAACAATGAACACCTGAATGGTATGTCATTGAAGTTCCAGCTTCAGTAAGCAATATTTCACAGAGCATCAAGTGACATTTCGCCAAGTAACGTGAAATATACCATTTCGCAAGGTTCGCAAAGTATCTTGAAGTAATATTTCCCAGTGCCAACATACAAGGTAAGATTTCGCAAAGTATACTGAGTTGCTATCTTTTGAAACTCGATTTGGCAAGTTGCCATACAATTTTAAGGTAACTTAAAGTACCATTTCTAAAGTGGCAAATAATTTCGCAGATTCAATTGAAATAGGATTTCCCAAATTACAAAGGCCCATTTCGCAAAGTATGTATCAACCATTTTCAAAACGTTTTGGCAAAGTTATTCCTCGAATTGTAGAGCAAAATTTCACAAAATAAAAGTATAGTATAGATGAATCATTTTTTTGTAAAGTAGGGCGTTTCATATGGGCGACGGAAAATATTAAAAACCACCTCGATAAGATGAGTACCCCATTGAAAATATTTCACTTTATCTTTATTCATCAGCACTTCGATATTATGTTTTTTGATATTCTTCTCTTCTTGAATCTCATCTTGATTCTCTCTTTGAATCTGATTCGCCGGATTGCTCCTAAATTTCCAACTTTGGCAGCTTTTCAAGCTTTTTGTTACACCGTAAAACAATATAAAATGTAAACGTTCAACACAGAGTCATATATTTTGCAAACACTAGCGCTTTTTGGGCCCGAAATCTCAAACTCATGCGTATGCCAGATTTGAAGTCAACGGCTTTAATCAAAATTCTTCACAAACGTTGCTTTTAAAGCAATACCGTACAGAAAAATTGGCGGCCTTGGTCGGTTCGTGTTGGGAATAACCATGTGCCCTTGGTCTTACTGTGTAAGAAGTCTTGGATAGGGCCCTCAACCAGCGGCCTCGGGCCATGTAGTGGGATTCATGCTGACGTCATTGTTTACATTTTTGGTCATTTGCATACAGCTTTGCGTACAGAAGGAAACATGTTAGATATGAATTGACTCCAGGCAGCTAAAGAGCTAGTGAAACTTAAAACATGGTGAAATTTTTAGCTCTTCGGGTGGAATATTCAAGGGGAAATTGTCTTTCAAAAACTGCAAAATTTCTGGGTGGCAAAAGCGTTAATGAGCTCAAACATTCTTTGTAACATTTTGAGTTTTTAAACCCGTATGCACAAAAAGTACTCAATACATCAGGCTCATATTCATTGGCAGAGCTAATCGTATTATGACCTTTCAATATGCAGAACTAATTTATTGGTAGCTCCCTCTGACACTGAATTGCTTATGCTAATGAGGCAAATATTGTAAACAATAATTACCCTATTCAAGACCGAGGGAACAGTGTTTCCCAATACGGACCGACCAAGACCGGTAAATAACATATATTTATCATTCGATGTTTTTTTCTCTCTTCCTTTTCATTGGTCGAAAACCCACAACGAAAACTACCTACAAATAATGGTCTGTTCATGCGTAGTACCGTCTAAACGCGCTTAGCTGTAAATAATATTCTGCTCATGCGTAATTTAAAAAAGCGCGCTCTCTGGTGAAAAATGGCAGATTGCTTTCCTGAGCTGTCAGGGAGTGATTTAAATATGAAAACTAACATGGCGATCGGATGATAAAAGAGTTATTGAACTCGGTTACCGCAAGGTATCGTAAGTTGTCGGTGGCAAGTAGATCAATTAATTGATCTACGAGACAATCACGAACTGACGTCCAATAATTGTTAAATACTATGGTTCAATACGGATAAAATAAAGGGTTTAACATTTGTGTTGTGAAATCCTCCGCTTAAGGTCTGTGTTAAATCAAACTTACTCTGCAAAACAAAGATGGCGTCTAGTTCCCAGTGCTCCTCGGTTTGAAGGAATGAATAGGCCTTGCTTTCGTGCGATCTTAGCATCTTCAGTCAAGTAAGATGGCTGTGAAGTGATACCAATGATATCATAGGTGATATCAATGATATCACAAATGATATCATTTCGCTGCATTGAACTTCACAGTTTGAATGGTCCAATCAAATGTCTCTTTATAAATGGCTTAAACCAATCGTGTTGCACATTATATTTCAGCTGACGTCAACTTCAACAATGAGCAATTGCTTTCCAGTTTTCTGAATGAAATGGCGGCTTCGGCGAGATTTTATTCTAGCTTCTGAACACAACATTGCTCGTTTTACTAAAGAAAATAGGAGGCGCAAGAACTTAATGGGTGTTTACAGAATTTTTTTCTGTCTGTGAGAAATAAGGTTGGCTGACTTGTTGTGATCGATCATCTCCACCTGTCGCAACCATCGAAAAAAAAAATCTGGAGAAAAAACAGCAAATATTCTACTACCAGGTCAGCCGGTAATATTTTGCTTGCAGTTTTGCCTTTTTATTTTTTGGTTACTTATTCTGTTTTCGCCTTTATTACAACTTTATTACTAACACCTAGCTATGGGATACATCAGTTATACAGTATACCACAAAAAGTAAATTGCAAACCTATTACTTACAGTGAACATTTAAGACATTCTACTATACTACATTAACGTCCCTACATTACATGCATTACCTGAACTATCGCCAAATTTATCATGTTTTGTTGCATCAGTTTTCATTTGCTTATGATTTAATGATGATGAGAAAAGTTGCATGCAATTGTTTCAATTTTGTAGTGAGACTTAAGGTAGCTTTGTATGCCAGCAAAATCGAGATTACGTAGCGTAACCCTAAATCCTAATCCTAAAGCCATTTCACATTAATATATGAAAACCGTGACTAATAAAATAATAGAGTTAATCGTATTTTTAAAGGGCGTACAGTTTGTATAGCCAAGAGAACAGATCCAAGAGAAAGCTCTGCTTCAATTACTGTCAACTCTCAAATTCAATTCTTGGAGCGCTCCAGAAAAGGAAAATCCGGTCACAATACCAAAACAGGTGCTCTGTGGTTTCAGGTTTGTTGTCACAAAAGACAACACTCATCACAATCCTTAATACCCATTTTCATTGACAGTAGATTAGTACCTATAGTCTATGGAATATCTTATATTGAAAGCTCCTAAGCTTACTAGCACTTGTACATGAGAAAGGATTACTGTAATAGTCAGTCCAATCTCTGAAGGATACGGCCGGAAGATGTTTGTTCCATTCACGCTGCACCTTAGTGGGCCCTACGGAAACTGATCTTTGCAAGGTATCATAAGTGAAACTGGTCATCCTTTTTATTTTAAATAGTCCCTCTGTATATCTTGAGATTTGACCACAATTATCCGTTAACCAAACTCTCTAATCTCTGATTTCCAGGATTTGTGAGCGCATAATACCATAAGCTTGTAAGAACGTACACTTTAAAATTACAGTCATTCATCAATTGGGCTGATAACACGGAAAAACCGGATTTATCTAAGAGGCCATTGACGTAATGCTAATTATTTTATATACCACGACACATAAAACAAGATTTGTTTTTTATCTTATTCTTTCTATCTTTTGTGAAACATTATTCCACAATGGCTGTAACAAGAAGTCGCTGGCTTCTACAGATTCGCGCTAATGATTTAAAAACATTTCTTCAGAAAGTATTTTCCAATGATTTTTTTTTGTTTAGTAACGAAACATCGTCCCATTAAAGGCGATCGAAAAACAAGAGAGAGCCTTTTCCAGTCTGCCTGGCGATTAACGTGTCATGATTTTTTTAATCCAGGAGATCTTTAGAGCCTCTGCGAAAGATTTAATATCGGTCATCTTCAGTCCAACATCTTCTATGTCAGGATGAGGCTAAATGGTGCGGGTGCTGGGTGGCCACGCCGTGCGTCGTGTGTCGTGCGTAAAAATAAAGAAAGATTTTATCATATAGTTCCAAATGGTTTTTAGATAGGAACTATATTTTTTTTTTCTTTCTTATATTTCTGCCTTAAAGTTAGATGGAAAGCGCGTCGTCGGAAACTAACCCAATATTACCTATTAATTAGACAGCGAATTACAGGAGCTTTGTCTTAGGTTTGCTGTAACTATTATTGTGACGACTGCATGTTTTATTTTTCTCCTCAGAGCCATCGCAATGAGGATTCTTTCCCGAGAACATTTCGAGCGAGGAATCATTATCAAGGCAATTTTTCATTGCGGATTGATGTTCATCGGAATCATAATGCTACAAGCTTGGCCGAATGAAGGCATCTCACAGTCAAGTACGTATAACCATAAGATACCATCTTGTAAGCAACAATGATGTTCAAATTTTGGCCAGAGAAAAGTTCCTATCAAACGCTTTTTTTGAGTCAGTTCTGTATCTTTATTCCATCGCTCATTCAGAAACACTGTCCATGAAAACATTTTCACGTATTGAAAAATATCTCTGACTGGGATCTGTTTATCTTCTATGACAAAACCTCGCCCTTTTTTACAGGCTAAATATCAAGGAGTATCCAAACGAAATCTAATCGATAAATCTTTCACGAAGTAATGTTGGCTTCAACGCAAAGCTAGTGCTGTTAACGTCACCATGGTTTCAAAGACTACACACAATGGTGTCGATTACATGTACTACCTTCAAACGGTTAAGAGCTAATATTTTATGGCCTTTCCCATACTGACTACTTCAACATGCCAGGGCCAGAATATTAAAAGTTCTAGTCCTTAGCTAATGAAGTCATTTATCGTGTTTATTCATTTGTTGTAAAGGAACTCTCGCAGAGTTCATAAATCAGTGGCAACCCTCCTTGCCTTAATGTGACAGATATTCATCAAATTAATTTTGCGCAGGGCTCTGTACTATTATAGTAAAGCCAATAAACAACTGTGTTTTATGACTGTACCGATACGGCCCGATGACAACATCTTTGCCTGGGCAGCCATTCTCCCGCAAAAAATAAAAAATATATATATACTAGCGAAGCGGTAAACGAGCGATAATGAATACCGCCAGATAAATGCAAGCTGCAGATTTGAGAACTTCTCATGCAATGCGCAGCAAGAACCACAATCTATGCAGGTTGCTAATTTATCTCTTGACTTCTCTATTAAATGATGATCTCGCCTTTTCTACACAGATAGCACGGGGTTGCATCCGTATGAACCAGTCGGTTGTTTCCGAGATGCCAAAAATCCACGCGCACTACCCATATTAGTCCGTAAGTACCCAATCAACTATTCAGAATTGGCCACTTCACTCGCAGCCATAATTCAGGCGTGTGCTGCTAAAGTGTATGAGTACGGCTTCTGGTATTTTGGCGTGGAATATCGCCACGAGTGCTGGAGTGGGGCGACCGGTGACAAGACATACAACATACACGGGCTTTCCGACAATTGTTTATGGAATTATAGCGTGGGAGATAGATGGACGATATTCGTTTACCGCTTTGTTGAAGGTTAGCAACGCAATCTTAAACGTCGTTTTAGAGCATAAGCCGAACAATTTTTAAAGTCAACAGTTTATACACTTTTTAAAGGTTTCATGTCTTAGATTGTTTCTTCTAATCATCAGTGAATGGCAGTTGGAGCCATTGGTCGTCATGGCAACCATGCAGCGTGACGTGTGGAGGAGGACACAGGACACGTGCTCGCATGTGTTCGAATCCAGCGCCAAAATGGAACGGAAAGGATTGCCATGGGGCAAATATCGCCACAAAAAGGTGCAATTGGCAGAAATGTAAAGGTAGATAGATGCCTTTATTTGTAAAATTTTTCGTTAAAATGATTCCAGCTTATGTTGATGCTCAAGTATGTCCAGCCTTGCTTTTCACTTCGGAGCTGAGTTAGATTATCATTTGAAGGTGGCTCTGAATCTTAAGTATAGATTCAAACCTCTTTTACGCGGACACCAAAGAGGTAGAACATGTAGTCATGTAGAGGTTTCACATATAGTCATAAGACTTTGTAATATTCATGTTGTTTACTGCTAAGGTACATTCATAGCATTATTGAATACATTTGTGAGATAACTGCTTCTAAAGTAAGTCACAAGCGGCATTGAAATAGTAATAATAATGATAACAACAAGTTTAGAATTAACTGATTCAAATTTAAAAGGTAAACAAAATGAGGTAAAATATTTTTGTCAAAGAAACAAATTCATTTTCTGCATGGTGTTGTCGCATTTCGTCCTTTCAGTGTATTCAGGCTCTACAGGAAGTAATCTTCTCAAGAATGTAACTCATCATGCTGAGAGCACTGGGGAAACCTCTTTGCCACTGGTTGCGAAGATTGTGGGCAGCTCGCTTTTGGCTTTGCTATGTTTTAGTGGAATATTTTGGTTTGCTTTTAGATATCGTAAAAAGAGTAGGTCAGTATAAAGAATACTCTTGGTTGGCTTCAGTAAATACTGCGTGTGGTTCATTTACGAAAAAATGTGAACTTAGGTAACTTGTGGGTAACTTGTGTGACGTATGAACTTTTTGCAACACAAGAAACACAATAAACACAATAAACAATGTTTAAAAGGTTGTGGTCTAGACCACAAAAAGGAATAACAATAAATATTAATTAACAAGAAAAGCAAAAGAAATATTTTCGATTCCCTATTCAGATCCAATCCAGAACTCTTTGATCCGTTTGAAGTGCTTTTTGATGACATTTCCCTGGATAAGATTATTGGAGAAGGAGCTTTTGGGAAAGTATACAGTGGCAGGCTTTTAAAACAACCCATACAGGTTGGAAAAGGAAGGAAATCTTCCCAGAGTAAGACTGATAAGGAGCAGCAGCAAATGAAGATGGTCCTGACCGTTGCTGTGAAAATGTTGCAAAGTATGATTTGGTTATGTCAGCGTTTTATAACCTATTCTTAAAACGACCATTCAAAGTCTTGACAAAGGCAAAATGAAAAGTCGCAAAGAGTGATATATTTTGAGTGAACCATTTTGGTAATCTCATTAAATAGGCAAGGAATTGTGATCGTGATTGACGTTTCATTTATAATTGAAGCTCGCCCATGTATTTCTGAGGTGTTATGTTTAAACCTTGTAGTGAAAAATGCCTTTTGTTTTTGTTCTACTAGATGGTGCCGTAGAAGAACAAATGCAAGATTTCCTAGAGGAAATACAGCTCATGAAACAAATCGGGTATCACCGGAACATATTGAATTTATTGGCCTGCTGTACTATGACAAATCCCATGTTCCTTGTACTGGAGTTTGCAAAGAATGGGGATTTACTTCACTACCTCAGGAAAAGAAGAGATCAGGTGACGTGAGATAATTGAAAATCTTACCTCCCTTATAATTCGGTCAGTAAGTTCTAAAAAAACCGGCCGGCCTACAAAACAAAAGTTTTTATCAATTTAATTCACTACAGTAAAATGTAAATGCAAATTTAATGTCAAACACAGGGAGTACTTGCGCGATCACCCGAGCCAGAGGCTCAAGATAAAGTGCCTGGCAATAATCCAGATCGAATTGGAATTTAGCAATGTTGGTTTTTGAGGAAAGGGGAAAACCGGAGAACCCGGAGAAAAACCTCTCGGATAAAGGAAAAGAACCAACAACAAACTCAACCCAACAAATGACGCCGGGTCCGGGAATGGAACCCGGGACACATTGGTCCGCGCCAACCCTGCTCCCTTAAAGTCCAACCTCAACTAACGAACATCTCTCTACAACGAATTGTTTTGGGCTATCATCTCCCGTTATTAACTTACATTTTTCTATTAAAATAGTGTCAAGATTTCATAAAAATATCGTTTTCCCACGCTCTTTATAAACCAAAATTTTATAGATGTGAATTTCAAGAAAACGTCTCGCCCGTATAGCATAGAAAACCATGAAATAACGACTTTAAAACAAAAGCTAAGGACCTTACTCAACCATACTGAAGCTTCTTCTGCTAACCTAGCCTTCTGCGATTTGAGAGAGCAGAAATTTTAGCCACCCCCCCTAGATTGTCGCCCATCGCAGGTTACCCCTCCCCCCGCTAAAAGGTTTTTGTCAGGCTGCCCTCGTTCATATAATTTGAATTAATATTTTAGGTGAAGAGAGACATTGTGAGAGTAAAGACTTCTGCCGAGCACAACGCCTCACACACTATAGAGCTTTCTTCTACTTTGGTGTTTTCATTTTTTTAGATCAAGCAAGCTTTTGAAGCAACGGGAGAAACAGCGCCCGAACACTCAAGATATCAAAACATAGGAGTCTTAGATGAAGAGAGCTTACTTGATGTAATTGTTTTCGTTTTACTATGTTTATTCTCTTTGCGCCCTTTGTGCCTCAAAGAAGAGAGAGACTGAGGCAGCCAGCGAAGTTCTGAAGTTTTGGCTGTTTTGCATTAGAAAGAACATTTTTTCCCATAAGAAAAAGAATCTATTGTTCCCGCCACGCAACATGGCTGCGGTGCAAAACCTCTACAGGTGGATTTCTGTTCGATGGTCGCACCTGCACCCTTTGTAAATAACAGTAAATTTTCATAATTTATTTTGAATGTTGCTATAGGTCCTGTTATATTCAGTATTGTTTATCATGAAAATATAGTTTATCTGTTCTGAAAAGCGAACAGTCTTCCGAGAGCGAAGCTCGAAGAAAACGGTTAGCTTCGAGGAACAAATAGCGTCCAAGGACAAAATGGAGGCTTTTGTACATATGTCTAATGATTAATTAGGCTCCACAGGTTTGCACCGCAGTTCTCCTGCAAACTTTGAATGAAAAAGTGCTGAAAAAATATCACATTGATATTCTGCAGTTTTTTTGTGTTAGTTTCGATTGATTGATTGACTGATTGATTGATTGATTGATTTTCAGTGTACCAGTGACATCCAAAATAGTGCGGACAATTTACATGAAGATGATACCCTCAGACCCGCTGACCTAATGACGTTCGCATGGCAGATAGCGAAGGGAATGGTACGATTTTGTTTAGGTTAAAATATTGCTCTGATGAGGGTAATGGAATCTCAGTTAGCAGTTAAACTTTCAGAACGTTCGGCCTTTTTCTCAGCCATCAGTGAATTTTGCAGATCTTAGCTATCAGCAACAAAAAAGCACGTCATTTCTCAACAACCTGTTAAAGTTTTGACCTATCTCAGCCCGTTCAGATCTTCTTTATAATGTGGAGATTGGCCACAATGTTTAAAATTTACTGTGTTAGGGCTGTGGTTCTTTGAAATGACCAGGATCAGGATCACTGATCAATAATTAATCCAAGATCACTTAAAAGAATCGGTGAATCCACTCCATGCAAGGTTTTATCGTCTCCTTTGATGCACCATGATCCGTGATCCGTGATTCGTGATCCGTTATCCGTGATCCTGATTCGAATGACCCTCGATCATTGATCAGGTGATTGATCCTGGTCAGAGTCTACCCAAAAACACACACCCTGATATTTTGACGGCTTTGTTAAGAGATCGTTGTTTCTGTCTGCTAAGAAAGTCACTTTAAATTAACAACCGCTTTTGCAGTAACCAAACTTTCCCTTTCTTATTTTACACAGGAATTTTTGTCGTGTAAAGGATTCGTCCATCGTGACCTGGCGGCGAGAAATGTTCTCGTTTGTGAAGGCAAGCTAGTGAAGGTAGCCGACTTTGGATTATCGCGTAACGTGTACGCTGGGAAAGTGTACCATTCTACACAGACGAGAAAACTGCCAGTCAAATGGATGTCACCGGAAGCCATTCATGATCAAGTGTTCACGGCAGAGAGCGACGTGTAAGTTAAAAAATATCATGTGAGGGGAGTCGGCGAGGTTCATAATCAGCGGTTTTAGAAGCGCTGTTTGGGGAGTGCTAATTTAAGCCCCGTCTTCACTACGCCAGAGAAATTTGAAAACGGAAGTTTCAATCTGAAAACGCACAAAATGTATTCCATCCACAATTCGCCGAAGGAATTTAAAAGCGCAACAATCATCGGCCATTTTGAATTTGTGGTTGAGGAAAACTCGGACAGGGAAATCACGTGATAATCGTGACGTAATCGTTTTCTAAAAGCTCCGTATTCGTGATGTTTTCTGTCCACCCTAAAACGCAAACCCGACGTTTTTAAATTCCTCCGGTTTGTGAAGCAATTTCGAAAAGCTCCGTTTTCGTGACGGATTAGTGTGTACGGTAAGCCAAAACGTAGAAGTTGCGTTTTCAAATTTCTCCAGCGTAGTGTGGACATGACCTTACAGCAGGCACGTTTCCAAGTTAGGCAAGTTGCTAAGTTTGGTCGATGGTTTTTCTTTTCTTTTCGCCTTCGAGGTATTTACAAATATCTATGTTATTGATACCAACAGGTGGGCGTACGGCATCGTACTTTGGGAGATTTTAACAATCGGTGCGTAGCAACTCCACTTTTGACCCTGTGAAATAAGTAATATGCATGCTAGGTAGTGTATAAATGAAGTTATTATAGTCTGAACTGCAACCAGGTAGAACATTGGTAAACTGATCCAAACAGTTCTGCTTAAGCCCCGGCCAAACGATCGCAAGATTTCAATGATAATAATAACAATAATAATAATAATAATAATAATAATATCATTATTATTATTATTATTATTATTATTATTATTATTATTATTATTATTGTTAAAAGCGGCAAGACTTCAAGGACTTATAATAATAATAATAATAATAATAATAAAACTTTATTGAAGTGTCAAACCATGTAGCCTCAGGGAGAAACCCATACTAATAAGGGGACACAGACTAATACAAGATACAACACTGAGAAGACTAAGATATCTACACTAAACTATGAATAATACAAAATGCAGTCTAGAATGTTTTAAAGACAAAGCTAAACATTATAGGTGCAACATATCGCAACATTGTTGGGCGCAACACGTTGCACCCGTTTGGTTACCCTGTTGTGACGTGTTGCGACTTTTTGGGTGTGGTTGGCTCAAGTTTCATAGTGGTCAAATTTGAGTCAACAATACCTAACATGTCACAACACGTCACAACAGGGTGGCCAAGCGCGCGCAACATGTTGCGCCCAAATGTTGCGATCGATTGCTAAGAAACTACCTGAAAATTAATAAAAAACTAGAGAATTTTAAAAACCTCGACCTCAGGTGTAGTTCGATGTTACACTCCACTTTGCAGGGAAGTCAGAAGGTTATGTATGGCAAAATGGCTAAATAGCTCGTTGTATCGTAGGCTCGATTTCCGCCGCTCTCTCGTGTCTTGGAGCGCGGTCTTCTTTCCCGAACAGCGGCTGGTAATCGAGACTGCTTGTATGGCTATGGATGTAAAACTTTAAGATAAACTATAACAAGTACATTGATGTGAGATTATAAGCTAGCTAGGGTCAGGCCTGGTTAACCACAACATGGTTAAAAATCCCAGCTGGGAGAAGACTAACAGTGCCCTAATAAATAACATGCTCTCGCTGCTCAACCCACCCCCACCCCTTCCGGGTGTGACTGCTATATGAAAAGGTCAGGGATGCTTGTCGGAAAATTGGAATTAGACCCCCAAAGGAGACCAAAATGGCGTGGCTTTTGAGCTTTATTTGACCACTATAAAAATACCGCTTGAAACACAATAGTCTTGATAACCAGCCACTGTTCAGGAAAGAAGCCCGCGCTAGTAGACCGGACTCAAGAGACGCGTGGAAATCGAGCCTAAAAACGCCTCACAAACTGATCTTTTTCTTTAATCTCCTTCTTTCTTTGTATCTAGGTGGGACGCCATATCCTACCATAAGTAATCATGAACTTTTGGGGGCTCTGAAATCTGGATACAGAATGGAAAAACCACAGATTTGCTCAGATGAAATGTAAGCCTCCTTATTTTGTAGCCCCGTTCTCTTCATGAAATGATGACTGACTACTAGCACTCATTTTCTCAGGTATGAATTGACGCGGCAGTGCTGGAAAGAAAATCCCGCTGGGAGGCCTTCATTCACTGACATCCGGGAACAACTGGAACGTATGATGTTACACAATTGTCCTTATTTGGATATGGCTGACGGAAACTATAGTTACGCACCATGTTATGACACTCTCAGTGACGAAAAAGCGGAACTGGAAAGTACTTTGTAACTTAGATGTAAATTTGTATGTATGATTTTTCGACGTGATGACATGTCCTACAATGTTAACCCTCAGATCCAAGAGTAGATTCATACCTCGCCGTGAGGTGAGGGAGATTTTTTTCTCTGGACATTCTGCGTTAAGTAACTCTCATTTTTCAATAGAAATAACCCTCAACTTACGCCATCTTGGATCCGCCATCTTAGAACGCACCAGCCTCGCAAGAGGTCAAGAACATGATAATAGAGTGTAAAAAACAAGACGTCTGTAGCCAATATTTCTTCATTTTATTCCTGTAAATCCTCATTTCACTTTGAATTTATCTATATTTCTTTTCTTTTCTAATTGCAATGCTCTGTGGGATCGTAAGCTCTTTTCTGGCTGGGGCTTCTGCAGGAGGCATCATCAGGTCCCGTGGGATAACTTCCTGACCAATAGAAAAAGTACGCCCAAACATTCATTTTAGTGAACTTGGTGAGCTGAAAAAGAAAAGTAAAAGAAGTAAGATAGGTTAAGACATTTATTCCGGGGGGTACTCCCTATAACAGGGGTATCGAATGGTCCAATTCAATTTGAAAGTGCTCGCAAAATTTGGTCTTTGCTCGAATTGCTCGCAAAAATTAGATGAGTGCTCGCCTGCTCGTGCTCGCAAAATTTTTGCAACTGCTTGCATGCTCGGATTTTTGTTAAAATTCTCTGCTGTGTAGCGGAGGCATAATTTGCATCATGGAAACAAAAATTGACACTGGAAACAATGTTTCCGGTTTGGCAAACTGGGAAACATTTGAGAAACATGCACGCGCCATGAAAGTTGCTGGAAAAACGCTTCCTCGTTTTGCTGACGTATTATTGAAACTGACCGGCCAAAGTTCAGTCCCAGGTAGTAGGGTTCCCTACCTGCAACATTTTGCTTGTAAAGGCGGGCTATCTTTAACCCTCTTGACAGGGAACCTACTTGCTTGTAAACAGGGCCTTAGAAAGCTTCAGATCTCCTTTAGCGTCCACCAACTGACTCACGTGAAGCTAAGTGAAGTAATTTTGCATCAAACAGCATATCAAACAATGCATAATTGGCTGTAAGCTGCTGGGAAAACCGCGAGATGTGTATATTTAATCTTGTACCAAGTTTGTGATACTTATGTGTACCAATGTATTTGTTGTGCCTCTTTCCTGACTCTTACATTTTTAATTATTATAATTACGGTCACCCAACTAGTTTAGCTTTTTAGTTATTTTGGGTGTCCCACTACTGTATGTACTGTACTGTTTATTTATATATTTATAATTATAATCTTGTAAATTCTTTTAGTTGTTTACAGTAGTAGAAATAAACTGTTGCTGTATTTCCGGAATACGGCAGGCTATGGGAATACCTTGGATTGGTTGAACCGCGATAAGATCTTATTATAACATGTTCCCTGGCTTTGCGCCTGTTGTCCTGGTTTGGAGTTGTCAGCCAGATTACTTGGCGCAAAAAAACGTTTTAATTACTAAAAGAGAGATTCCAGCTAACGGAAAATGTACGAAGTGCTCGTACTCGCCCTCTGTTATTTCTAAAGTGCTCGCTGCTTGCATGACAAAATTGATCACTGCTCGTGCTCGCAAAAATAAACGCACTGCTCGCATGCTCGCAAAGACCATTCGATATCCCCCTATAATGGCCTATACGGGGAGAGGGGTGCCTCTCTCAGGCTTCAGATATATAAAAGGGTAGGGATTTTTCAAATTGAGGTATATGAAACTGTAGGGAAATCAGAGTATATTGACTCCCGCCAGAACATGAACTGAACAAGTAATACTTGTTTTCTTTTGGTTGACATCTCATCCGGTAATGCCTGATGTTCCCCCATTATATTGTTCATTAACTTCATTCGAAGGTTTTAGAAAAGTATGCTGTGTTCTAAAGTAGGTATGTGAAAGGAGTGCCTTTTTTTCAATAAAAGGTATACGAAAGGGAGAACTTTTCTGGCAAAATGGCATACAAAATTGAAGGGCAAGGGATTGGACATCGGGACGGAGACCTCCCTAAAAAACTTTCTAGAGTATCCCCACCCCCTGAGCATTTATTTCACCTCACAAAAAATACGGAAAACGTAACATAAAATTTTAATTAGCCTTAGGCCAATTGGTTATGTATTTTGTTAGGTCCAACTGATTTCTTACGCCAGATGGGCAAAATAAATTTTACGCTTTGGCAATAATTAAGTTGTGTGTGTAACTGCGATGGGCAATCATGTCTTCATATCTTTCTCTGCAGTTCAAATATATGATCTTTCATATATTTACTTGTAGAAGTACTTATATGCCCACGAGGCTAATGGAATACCCCTATAGTACTTACATCCAGGTCTTTACAGTTCTTGTCTGTTAAACCAGCACTTGTACATGACAATTGATTGTCCACGGGTATCTGCAGCTCGTGAGTACCAAATGGACTTTTACATTCCTCATCACCCAGGAGGCGATCGCGGACGCACTTGCTCAGCGGATTACTGCACATGGGTTGCCAGCGTTGATCGTCCTTCTTGACGCAAAACAAGGATTCCTCTGTTTGGGAAGAAAATCCATTGATTGATTTCAAACTGCGATAATTGTAATTAAGAAGCGATGGCTTAAATTCTTATACCACGTGTTTCAACAGTAAAACAAACAAGTGTCTCTATTTTATCTATTACAATGGAACCCCACTTTACGGTCACCTTGTTAATACGGTCACCTCGTTATTACGGCCGCTTTTTCTGTCCCGGCGAAATGCCCATACATTTTCTTAAACTGTTGATGCGGCCACTCCGTTAATAAGGCCATAGGCCACATTCTGAAATCTCAACCTGTATAATCCTCTATAATTTTACCCCGTTATGTTCATTTTTCCATTGTCAATATTTAATTCATACACTGATTCATGTTTCATATCTGCATTCCGGATGCTTATTAAAGAACATAAGTTTAGAAGAGCGATTGAGATACATCTGTTAAGAAGTCACTCAATTTAATTTTGACCAGTCGACAGGTTTGACCCTATCCCGTTAATACGCGACCAAATACGAACAAATTTTCTTGGCCCTTTGTTGACCACATAACTGGGTTCCACTGTATTTTTTTAGTTAGCATAGCTCTATTTGAAGTTTTACATTTTTTAAATTTTTCCTCGTCGATTTTATGGCCCGCGCACTTCACTTTTGGACTAAAAATCGATAAGGGAGAACTCGGTCCGTAACTTGCAGTATGGACCTCGAACTTGGTTAGAAAGAGATATGTAACGCAATAAGAGGGACTTACTTCTCTGTTGAGTCTTCAACTTGCACCTTTGTTCGTCGCTGATAGAAAACCGGTTAAACTTGATTTTCCTGTATGAACCTATAGGCTGACTGTATTGCTTTATGTTACTATCTCCCGCCCTGAAGTACGAAGAGCTTAGATGACGAACCTTTAGATGGACGTCAGCGGGAACATTGGAAGGTTGTTGGCTGGTGCCGGTCAACTCAACATACAGCTAATTACGAAACAGTACAGAGAAAAACATGCAATGCTAGTAGATAACATGCAGACAGAGTAATTTTAAAGGCCAATTATGAATTTAGCTTAAGCTTGCTTCTCGAAACACTTAAATGGGACAAACTAGAAGTAAGAAAAATGCGGCAAAAAAACAATTCTTAATGAGTTATCTCCAGTGTTCTTCCAGAACCTATTCAACGAACGTAGCCCAGACTATAATTTGCGAAATTCTTTCGGTAAAGTAACATTGCCCATGCCGCGTAATAATTATTTGAAATATAGTTTCAGTTTTTGTGGAATTCATTACCCGAGGACATCAGAGAAATTAATTCAATTGGGAAATTCAAGAAGCAACTCAATCGCGTATTTGACTTATCGGGGGTACTCCCTTATATGGGCTATATAGGTACGTGCGGCCCTTAAGGGTATGGTTTTCAGCCGTTTTGGTCATAAATAGGGTATCATAGGTTTGCACTCTAGTCTTGAATTGGGTATGTTTTTAGGAAGAAGCTATTTTTTCATCATTATCGATAAGACGATCAACAAAAGCCCTTCACAAATTATGTTCACGGTAATTTAACACTTGTCTGATCTAAGACCCTCATCTAAGGAACTAATTTTAAAGCAGGTTTGGAACAGGGGATTGATTCAAGGGTTAGGTCGTAAATAGTGTGTCGAATTTTTGGTCAGGTCATAAATAGGGTAAGGAAAATCGCAGATTTTGGTCTTACATAGGGTGAGGGCTTTGGGAAGCGGGCCGCACACCCCATCAAATTTTTCTGGGCGTACCCATCCCAGGTTTACAAGAAACTGGCCACTTCGTGAAATGGTTTCCATTGTGACCTTGAGATTGGTAATGAAAAAACCTCGTGCAAAGTTAATCAGGTCTTATTCGAAAATTTTGGTTAAGAATAGTAAAATACTCTTCAAGTTTTATGATTTTAAGGGAGATAAGATAATTTTGTTACCTTTAATAGTCGGATGTTGTAGCAAGAAGAGCAACTCTGATCTATCTTGATACTGAATCTCGTGTAACCTTTGGCAATACCGTCAAATACCTGAAACGCAACATGGTTGTTTTTATATCAATGGCAGAAAACCCAGAAAACTCAAGTGCAAAAATAACAGATACAGATGCCTATCTCTGGCAGATATCCGGGAAATACTTCTAGTCGCTTCGTGCTACTGAAACTGGAATATAAGTGCCGGCCCGATGGGCGTGCACTTGGCCCGTATGCAGACTTATCACACGAGAAGTCTAAAAATGCGCATCATTCTGTAAACATTATTAGACGGGTATCTAAAAAAATTAGACCAAAATGCTTAAATATTAAAATGAACCAAAACTAAAGTATTCTTACTAATAACAGTCTCTGTCTTTAAGCTCTTACTAGCAAATGGCCATAATTTCTAATGAAAACTGGCATTTCTCTTTGAAAATAACCCTCATCACAGACATTTCTACCTCTCCTAATCATTACACGGGAACTTACATCCCCGTTCGTGGCTTTGTCAAAACTCCATTTCTTGATATTGGTTGTGTAAACATTGTTCGTGAAGCACTGAACCGCTTTTGTTTCAGTTTGTTCCATGCTTCGTAGTACATCTGTAAGCTGTATAATCCCATTCAGTTGTCCGGTGCCACGGGCACTCTCAGTTGCTATGCGTTGGAAATTTGTCAGAGGATCGTTTCCTTCCCACAATGTTCGGAACCTGAATGCCTTGAAAAGCTCATAGACGTTTACCATGAAGGAGTATTCTAATTCCCTGTATGTACTCAGCAAATTGTCCATGAACCCGAGTCGAAGATTCTTTGTAATAGGAGCAGCTGAAAGACATGAAAAATTACAAAGTTGTAACAGGTAGATAAAGATATAATTTGTGACGACTGAAGGACGAATTTGTCAGAAATTACTATTCTGACGGCACGATGGAGAGGCTCGCGGGGTGTCATGGGACATTTAGGGTCTATTTAGGCGTTTGGCGGGAGATTTAGGTCATCCTAGGTCGGACAGTCTTCGTGTTCGTCCACTTTTAATTTGCAGTCCAAAGCAATATATAAACAGATAAGAAAAGAGTTATTTTAAAGAGGTTATCAATTACTTATTATAACTTATCTATATGTAGGAATGTGCAATTAAACAGAAATAAGTCCTAGCTTGCCTTTTTCACAGGTTGATATTTAAATCAGAATTAAAATTTCTTTTAACTGTCTGATGTTCACCTTCGACTTTTGGTTTCGCAAAAGTCAAATTTTCTAAACAAAGGAGAAAACATTCCTTACCTCCTGGTTTCCCTATGTCACGTATTGTCTTTTCAGTTTCTTCTAGGAGGGGGATATCAAAATTATAACCTCCAATCTCATTGTCAAGGTCCATAACCTCCCCTATCAGGTCGATACGTGCTGCGCCTGCGATGAAGAAGGACTCAATGAGCCGTTTGAAGCCTGCCACGTCCTGAGGTAGTGCAGCCACGTCCAACAAACAAACCAACTCCTCGGCTAAAGTTTCCTTGTTCAGCTCAAGATTGGCCTTTGGGAAAGAAAGACCGCAAAAATAAGTAAAATAGTACCCTGGTTGCAACTTCATTTTTGTAAAGAAAATGTTGTTCGACCACGATTTAGCCTGCGTAAAAAGCGTTCCTGTATGAGACGAACGCAATCGGGACGAGCGAAAGAGATTTTTCGCATCCGGACCGTGCGAAAAGTGGGGCGAGAGCAAATTTCACGCTACACGATTTCGTTCAATTCGTGTGGGCTCGCTTAATTAATTAACCACGAATCACTGGAGTCTTCTCCTTGATCTGATGGCTTTGCAATATGTGGGACGTAATAATTAAGCACCTTCAGCTTTCTCATTTTACCGCAGTTCGTTGTGGTAAAAGCAAAAACAGAAATCATTAAAAGGTTTTAAATAGCATTATACACCAAAACCATCAGTCAAATTCGTTTCCTACTACTCTTGATAAATGCATACCTGCATAACCCCTGGGACAGAATCCACATCAACTTGATCGAAGTCCAACTCACTTGAGTCCTTTAGAGGCTTGTAATTTTTTCCAAATGTCAACCATGTCCGCAGACTTTTTTGATAGCTACTAAGGGTTTTAAGACATGCTTTTCCGTGCTGACTTTCCGCCAGGCCGAGTGCGCTATCTATAAACGCAAACGGGTCTTTTGAAGCTGCAGCGCTCACAAATCCCGTCACACCTTGAAGAATTGCCAAAAAGTCGCCATGGTGAGACTTTGCTGCTTCCAAGGTCTCAGGGAGCTTTGCCTCAACCTCCTTTATTATGCCCGTCATCTGACTCTCTAACTGTTGAATTGACTGTAACAATAAAAACACCAGTTTGTGAAGCACATTAAACAGCATAAATACGAAATTGAAAATGAGCATACACAAAATAAGAAAATAAGAAGACAAAGAAAGAAAACATGAAGGACGAGAGGAACGGAAGAAGGGAGGGAGGGAAAACGAACGGAAGGAAGGAAGGAAGGAAGGAACAAAAGAACAAAAGAAAGAAAAAAACAGAAGGCTACCTTAACATAAAGTCTTTTTTCGCTATTAGCAATGTTCCTGGCTTCAATTAATCGCTTCTTTTCAGCATTAACTTGCTTCCTGGCAACTTTGGCCATCTTTCCGGCGAGCTGTAGCACAAAAATGGCAAATTGAAAATCTATTCCAAATACTGAGATTCTCCCACAAATGACCTAGCAAAAAAAAAAAACACCTTTACACCAACCTGCTTAAAATTGTCCTTGTTTTCAACTGAAGATTTGATACCATTGAAGGCAGTTTCGTATTCCTTGGCTGTATCCTTGATTCTCACTGCTATTGTCTTCAGAGTTTCCCACTTCATGCGAGGAGCAAACAATTTGATTTTTCCAAAAATATCAAAGCCCTTTTTCCCTAAAAATCCGAGTTTTCTTGCCACCTCTAAAATGCAAGGTGTCAAGGAAAACTTATCAGGCAATAAATTGCTTTTCAATCGAGTATCGTAAAACCAAAACCAACCCAATTACTTACCAATTACACCAATCTCGAACCGCAGTAAAACCAAAACAAACCAAAGTAATTGACTGATTACTCGTGATACTCAATTGATAACCCTCTAATAAATTAGAAATTATTAAATTGTTGAATAATATTATCTTTGGTCTTCTTCGCCGCGTTCGATTGACTGTTGATAACCATTTGTTGTGGCTATACAGGGCTTAGAACAGATTTCAATTGAGTGTCGTAAAATCAAAACCAATGTCATCACCCTAACCAATCACAAATGACACAATTAATCCAATGAACCAATCAGGCAGCTGACGCGAAGCGCGGGAAAATGTGTGCGAACGAGTCACGACTGGTTTAGGTATTATTTCTGATTGGGTGAAAAAGTGGCGCGAGTTTTTTAAGCCAATCATGTAGCGTAGTAAAGCAAAACCAATTACTTCTCGACACGCAAGTGAAAACTAGTCTACCGGAAATCTTTTTTGCAATTTGCAAACATGTTTAAACTAACATTACTTACAAGAACGTTGAATGCCGAAGTAATACCTTTCTTGAGAACATTAACCCTGACACCACGTTTTTCTTTGATCACGTTTTTGAGAAAGATGAGCGCCGCCTTCCCCTGCACATTGCTCGCGTCTCCTAGCAACATGTCCTCAGCCTTTCTTTTCATAATTCTGAGCAGTTGCATTGGGTAGCCTCGTTTGCTGTTTCTGTCTAATGTCCCGGATTGAATCATGGATTTAACAACGTTACCATCCCTTCCTTTGGCTCTGGAAGCTGAAAAGCCGGAAATGAAAGATTAAAATTCGTAGGCATCTACGGTATTTATAGCATTTAAAACAAAAAACAAAAAACCAAAACTACGCACGCCGATTGGTTTCAAGACCTCGATAGAAATACAGAACTAGCATGAGTTGTTGACATAATGATGGCGCGAGCAAAGAGAATTTAATTACATTTTGATGGTCAAAGTATACAGATTGTTTTCTGTTTTTCGTGGCGGAATTTTCTAAAGGGAAGAGAAAACATGTTCTCCGTGTTTCTATCGAGTTATAGAAATACCCGTGGAGGTTAGGGAGAACTCGAAAAAGCTGTCGAAACACTCGCCTGTTGGCTCGTGTTCCCACAGGATTTTTCGTTCTCCCAAACTTCCACTCGCGTTTCCCATAACTCGATAGAAACATGACACATGTTTTCTGTTTCTTAAGGTTACAGTATACCTTCGGGTCGGCAATTTTCTTCAAATTTGGATTTTTGGGTCAAAATAGAGGCCGAAGAATAATCTCTAATTTCTGAAAAAAAATTTTGAAAAAGGCTAAATATTGGCGGAGAAATGGCGGTTTTACGTTTTCACCGGAAGTAAAAGTTTACCTCTTGATTGACAGCCCTATGGCGCGTATGCAATCAACCGAGACGATTTTCGCGGGAATTACCTATATGGATGTCACGAATTGACTGCTCAGTTGATCAGCATTGTTGTTCTGACTACCCAGCATTTTTTATATTAGGCGTGTCTCTATTAAGTTATAAGTAAACATAGACCACGTTTAAACCATGGACCGGTTCGAAAAAGCGAAAACAGCGAAGAACGAATGAAAATACATCAATGAGTGAAGAAGCGAAAGTTCGCCACGCGGATGAAACTATAGTTATCGTAGAAGGCGGGCAAATATTCGTGGTGAGAGAAAAGAAAGGTTCTGTAAAAATTTCGGAACTTGACAGCAATAACAGGGATGCTGACAGAGACTCTTCTGATGAGTCCGATATAGACGAATCGTCGGACTCATTGAGACCATTTGAAATATTATCCATGCACAGTTGCTCACACACAGTAGCTCTCCGCGCTGTCTTTTGTTTGTTTCCTTCGCTCAGCCACTCTAGCGTTCGTATCCTTTTTAGTCTTCCCCATTTTGCCAGACCAGCTTCAAGAAATACCGAGCTGCAGAAAAATTATCTCTCTGTCTTCGGTTCCTTGAGCGCATTGCGAAACACAAGACTTTTTAAAGATTCGCGCGTAAATTTCACCAGGAGGTTAACGGTAGTAAACTTTCCCTGCACTGATTGGCTTAGTTACCTGAGAACCCAGTTGAAGGCGTTTGTGGGCGGAGTTTGTTCGCAAAGCAGAAAATTTTTCTTAGCGCTGTTTTCTCGAATAAATTTTTTCACTTGAAGCAGGCACTTTAAGGAGTTATAACTCAAAGGAAATTCGTTCAATTGCTCTTAAATTTGGACAGTGGCTAGTTTAACATATAAACTACAAAAGCGTGTCTGGGAATTGTTAATTTCGAAATACTTTTTCTTCGAGAGCGATTTTTGTACGATCACTCCACATTTTTTTAATCCATTTCGAAAATGTTCTGTAACTTTTTACTGCAATCGAATATGCCAAAACGCAGACACGTTTTTTAAGCGCTTTGGGCCCTGAAACCGAGGAAAAAATTAAATTGGCGAAAAACGAAATTCGCTTTGACTTGTAGCTTTCGAAAGGTGATTCGGGCGCTCGCATTTAGTGGTCGTGAAAAATTCGACAATTCATTTTCTTTCAAAATTGTTGGTATAGTTTGATAGCCAGCTCCATAAGCTTTAATTTGATATAGGGGTTTAGTTATCTACAGCTTAAACTGCACGCGCTACATCGCTTGCGCGCGAGACACCCCTGAAGGTATACTGTAACCTTAAGTCTTGCAGTATTTTGGCGAGAGTGAAAATAATCAACGACTCTGCAGACTAAATTGTGAAATTCATTATCCAACTTTTTTCTTTCTAGAGAAACGGACCTGGAAGCGTGTTTTGCACTGAGAAGGTTCAACCAATCTGTCAAGCCCATTCCTTCAAATACAAATATAGATATTCAACATTATAATCCATCAAATATTTTCGCTTGCGCGCGACTGATCTAAACACGTCACGTGACCGAATATTCCCCAGCTGAAACTGGGGAATGTTCCAGAATATTCCCCAATTTTCAACACTGCGCGCGTTGCAAAAGAGATTTGAAGAATAATGAACACAATAGCCTCCATTTGGGGCGGAAATATGCTCGGATATTTGTCCTTGGACATTATCTGTTCCGAAAAGCGAACTGTGAGCTTTGAGGAACAGATAATGTCCTAGGACAAATATCCGAGCATCTTTTCGCGCCAAATGGAGGCTATTTGTGTATTATTCTTGAAACGTTTTTCGCAACACGCACGGTTTTGAAAATTGGGCAATATCACTCGGATATACCCCAGTTTTAGCTGGGGAATATTCAGTCACGTGACGTGCTTAGACCAGTCACGAACGAGCGAAAATATTTGATGGATTATAATGAACAATAGCTTCCATTTAGCGCGAAAACACGCACAGCATCTGTTCCAGACAAATATCATTTTCGCAAGCTATTTGCACAGGACTAAATGTTAGGTCATATAACAGATGACGCGACAAAAATGCGAACGAAAATAAGGATCCTCGCTAATAATCCCCTTACTTGTTCCAGGCCTGCCGTTGCTTCCTGGGGGCCCGGAGGGGGCCCTGGTGTCCCAAACTCCTTCATCATAACACACTATGGTACCAGCTATCATGTCCCTGCCGCATCTCCTGCCTTTTCCACCCTGACTACCGCGGCCTCCTGCAAACAAATAAAAAATAGGTCTGCAATGTGTACATGGCGGACGACTTATTCCAGTTATGTAAATTAATTTTTGGTTATACTTGCAATAACAGTTACCTGTAAATTTTAATTCAAATTAAGACAAATTGGCTAGACTGTTCGATTAAAACGGCAGTACAGACAATTGAGAACAAATCACACAAGTAAATATGGTTCCAATCCCATCGAGAACAACCGCTCGAGGCTTGAAGAACATACTTTATTATACGGCTAACTCCGTGAGTAGGCAAGATGAATCCTGTGCTGTGATTGGCTACCCGAGCGGGGCAAGATGGCGCTATCTTACACGGTCGGGAGTACCCGCTGTGTCCCGCAAGAAAATAGCGTTCTTTTTCCAATATCACAGATCCTTTATTGACCAAGCTTCCTGGTTCAAGATGGTTGGATACTGGCCTCGTTCTTTTTTGGGTCTTTATGGACCCGGTCTATGAACACGCCAATATTTACCCATGTTGACTTCATATTTGGTCAATAACCCATATATCTTTCACAAGACTCTCTTCTTTGGGATCGCGCCATCGTAATAGCAGCCGATCCTAACTTGCACTTCCACATGATCGTAGAATTTATAAGCTGCGATTCTGTGATCGCCTGCAGGTCAGATCGATGCGGAAGGCATTTTTCATACGCTCTGCGGCAATAGTAGATAACTTTCTTACCCTTTGCTCCTTTTCCATTTGTGGCCGCCGGGGCTCCTTTTCCACCACACGATTTCAAGACTACCGTACCCTTTATCTCTCTCCATCGGATTTTTACCTTTCCGGCCTTCCCTCCATTACCTTAATAGCAATATATCCACAACGTTACGATAGTTCAAATACTTGTGGCCCTGCGCTGAATCTAGTTGGTATACGAGCATCAGGGAATAAGCAATACTCGTATTCTCTTTATTAGACTGGAACTAGCATGTAATGGAGGCTCAAGCGGTGGAATATCATCAAAAAGAGATTTATGTCATTTGAATTTGAAAAAACTCCCGCTTAGATCACCATAGCTAAACATCGAATCGCTGCCCTGATCTTCAAACTTGCACCCTGGCTTTGCATTAACAAAAGAAAAGTATACGCAACATCCAGAGGGTTGGGGCTACTCCCTTATATGGCCTATTTTGGTATGTGCAGCATAAAGGGTACGGTTTTTTATCTGTTTTGGTCTCAAATAGAGTATGATTTTTGCACTGTAGTCTTGAATTAGATAGGTTTTTTTAGAAGAAGCTTCTTTGTCATCATTATAGATAAGAACATCAACGACAGCCCTCCACAATGTCTTTAACATCGGTCTGACCTAAGGAATTAATTATAGGTCATAAATAAGGTAGGCAAAATCACAGATTTTGGTCTTAAATAGGGTATGGGTTTAAGGAAGTCCCTCCACCCACTTTTTCTAGGAGTCACCACTCCCCCGCTCCGGGACATAACAACTCATTACCTGGTTTTCCTGCATTCCCTCCGTTGCCTCCATCAGGTCCTTTGGTCCCAGGAATTCCACGAATGTAATCTGGACACCCATCTCTAGATACTTTTCGATTACTGCAGTCTCCTGCCGTCCTACCAGGTTCCTAAATAATATTTTAAAAGAGCTACGTCACGGTTTGGCCATTTTGAAAAGTTTAGCCTAAATTTTTTAAGTTCGTCGTTTTTAATCCGTGTTGTCAATCTTTTCCATCCTTAACCATCCTTATTCCTTTATGGTATGTTACTATCTTTTCAGTGTTTTTCTTTAACTTATATTTTCAGGTTACCTTCAGTTTAAAGTTAATTTTTTACGTGGCAAAAATAGCTCAAAATACCGTGACTGAGCTCCTTCAAGAAGGTCATTTTCTATAACTTATGTGATGAGTAAGCATGTGAGTTGCCTGGATTAATCATTCATTATGGTGTGGTTTTTCTTGTAGGCTCTCATAGACCTTAGCAATCTCGCCATAAAATTCCCAAAGCCCTATTGGAGCCACGGTGAAAATTTACCGGCAAACTGAGAGCTGAAATCAGAACAAAATTGCACACGTGTTTCTAAAATCATGTTTCAAGGCGACAGGTTCCCAAAAACTTATGCCACTATAATAAAAATTGGCATTTCAAAACTCGACGGTTTGGCTTTATAGGAAACCTCGCGACAATTTCTCACGTTCTCCGAAAGCTACCTTGCGTTGCGTCATTCTGTCATTTTTATGCTCTATTTTATGTTCTACCATAGCTTTCAACCAATGAGCGCAAGAATCCTGTCGGATATTGTAAAATTGTAAATTGTCGCAAGTCGTTATTCATTCTTATTATGTGGCTTGTGTTTGTAGCCGATCTGAAGTGCGCTCTTATTGGCGAACTGAAGGGCATTATTCTCCCGTAATGCCCAAGGGCTGATTACGCAAAGACAGAGCAAAAGGCCATGTAGTAAATAACTTTTTAACCTCGAATGTTCGGTCTTTACGGAAAAATCTCAAACCTTGGATGCCATATTGACCTCGCTGTCGTTCAATCAATACGGCTAGGTCTCGGTTTGAATTTTTCCCGTAAAGACTTCACACGCGACCAATAACTAGTTAATATGACAGACTCGAATTTCTTTAAATTTAAGTTCTTTTGACTCACTGATTTGCCACTGTTCCGCGTCTTCGCTGCATCTCCACCATCCTGGCCTTTATGTCCATTGCCTCCGTTGGCAATGACGTCAAGATTACCAAGAACAACATCAGTGAATATTTCAACTGCAAAAAATTAAACATACTGAACATTTCACAAACACATATTGACATAAACGGCTCATACAGGCCACGTTCGACATGTCAATATTCTGTACGTGGCTCCGAGGCTTTCAGGACAAACCTTTATATTTGGCGGTGTTTTCTTTGTATCCAAGTCTCTTTTGGGAATTGAGAGACAAAAGAAACTTTAAAAAAAATTGCAATTTCTGGTTGTAAGCCTCAGACCAACTTTAGAATATTGATATATCAAACGTGGCCTATTAACGGGCAGTTGAAGGAATGGTGGTTTCCACGCCGCACGAGGACGACGCCCGGGGGACATCGGAATGAAAAACTACATTTACGAAATTTATTAAATTAATTTAATACGCCAATGAAGGTGCAGTTAGCATGAGTGATATGGATTATTGAAATTCACGTTATCTTCGATTCTCCAATGCACACATCATTGTTTTCGGCAAAACATGAACCACAGAAGGTGTACAACGCACGTGCAAAGCAGATAACCCAAACAGTTGTGAGTTCGAATCCTATCTCATGATCAGTCGACGCCAATCGGTAAATCGCGCATCCGGGATTGCCAAATAACCGCAGGCTTTTAGAGACGGACCATAATTTCTTTGAGGGGGGAGGGGAAATTTCCCCAAAAAAATTGCAGAAAAAGCAATCATGCAAGGGGAACCACGGAAAAAAAATAATAAACTGCTCTCTACTAACCAGGGCCTACTTTTGGTGTTAAAAAATGCTTGCGCAACCTATTGCCCACCAAAAAAGTCATGCAGAACCTATAGGTGAGAAAAACAAAAACAGAAAAATGCCCAAACCCGCGCAGAGAAATAATGGTCCGTCCCTCATTACCCATCCTCGATTCAAAAGCAACACGCAAGTAAAACCGACAGAAGCGAGTGACTATCTTTCGGCGCGGCCACAAATGAGCTTTGTTCGGAAGAATATCGAAACGACGGCTCGTAAAGTCCAAAATTCTAATTTGAGAAAAAAAAATTGTCTTCACTTTGGCGAAATTTTATCTGGTATTCAATTTTCTCCAGCCTAATGAAACATATTCAAGAGGGAAAAGGAAAAATGTAGGCAACTCATAAATAATTTCTGACTTGACCTGTTTTAGTTAAATTCCCTCTTGAACAATCAATGTACATGCTGAATCGGGAGCAGAAATTCCTGTAACGCAACAATAGATATTGAGGCAGTTCAACTATTTTGACTTCTTACCTTTAGGCCCGTCAAAGCCGTGCTTTCCATCTTCTCCATCTTTTTCGGTTTGCACTCGAGTTTTGTAAACCTGGTTCCAGTTTGGTGCAGAAACGTCAAGTTGACTTCCTGGAGAAGCAACGATTCTTCTGGCAAACAACTTTAAATTTGTGATTCCGTGTAGCTTGACTGATCCCTGGAGAGGTTTTAAAATAAGTATGTTAAAATTAGAACACCCTAGAATTAACCGCAGTCAAACTTATTGGAGTCATTGAAAATAAGGTACTGTCTCACACGAGGGTGGTTTTTAATTTTAGTGTTTTAGCTCCGTTGATAGTTTTAGAAGTAGCTGAGAGTATTAAAACAAGCAACGATGTTTGTTTAATAGGGTTCGTGAATTCGAACTTTAAACTAACGTTTTATATTTGAAATAAATGACGAAAGACAGAGGTGCTTCTCCAATTTTACGGAGATTCGCCCGGGATTAATTTAACAGATACTCAGTGTGAGAATAATTATACCTGAATATAAAGGGTGTCTGTGAGGATTTCCACTTGCGGTGCGTGGCGTACATTTTGCCGCGTTGCATCAAAGTTTAATCTCCTTTGATTCCTTAATTGTTCTTTGATATAATTCATGTGAACAACTCGTCCAAGAACGCGATAGTGATCTGGAAAAAAAAAATGTATTATGTAATTTTGTATATGTACATATTAACTATGATATGTAGTTCCTTCGGGGATACACGAGTCTTTCTTAAACAATTATTCCACGAGCGCGCGTTGGACCGAGTTGGCTGTAACCATCTCATATCCAACAAGCGCGAGTGGAATAATTTTTTTATTACAAACGCCCCAAAATTATAGAAAACTAGGCTACAATAAAAAAAAGCCCCGATAGTTACGTGTACGCTTTCCATATTTGTAGAGCTTGTTATAATTGCTCATATATGATTGCTAAGCCAATGAAATCGCACGATCTAATGATCCAGTGTTTAATAATTATTGATATACTGTTTCCAGAGAATTACTGACAAGGAAGCTTGTAATAAAAAAAAAAACAGAATTTCTCTTTGTGGTCCTCTAAATGCATTTTGGCATTCTAATAGTGCGTATGCACATGACCTCAGGGCAGTCGTAATGGTGTTCCAAAACAATGAAACGACCACCACGTTGGTGTACCAAACCAATCCTGGGGGAGTTAACTCTTTCCCTATGCAAAAATTTTCTTCTGTTCCAATAAATTTACATGACTACTAATGAAAACGCCCTATAGTAGAAAATTGAGGTCGGCTTTAGTTTCCTAAACGAGTCATTTTTGTCAAATAACTTAAACTTGCTAACATCTCCTCTGACCTTTCTTAAATTCGCAGATATAAGGTGTATCAATTCCACCACGTTGATCACTAAACAGGCCTTGAGATCCAGGGGGGTAGTCCTTTGACATCACAGCATGGCTTCCGTCACCAGACGGTTCGTTATCTTGCCATTTGTCTGTAATAGTCAGCGGCTCTCCACTTACCCACTCCCAGTTGTTTCCTCTTTTCCTTAATCCTATGTGCCAATCATTGGATCCTTGGAGGGTGCGTTTTTGAATCTCTCTATTGATAAACTGCCATTCTTCTTCTGTTTCCATGGAAACAAGGTCTCCTTTTTGGCGTCTGCAACTTTTTCGGTTTTTGGACCATGGTTTGCCTGATTCATAAAACATGTAGCAGGAACTGCCAAAACATATGTTTGAAGTCGCTAGAAAGAAATAAAGAGACTGGTAATTATTAAACTGTCTTTATATTAGAGGCACAATTCTTGTCTTGCGTTAGTTTTTTGTGCTAGTAGTGTGTGTGCCTTAATTTTTGGTATTAGTGTTAGCAGTGTGCTTGTAAATTATGTTTTGGTTTGTGCTTTAAAAATGTGAAAAAGCTAAGCATCGTAAGCTGTGTACTACTGAGTATTGCATTAACATTAATTTTTGTAAGTAAGTAGGGCAAAGTGACAATATTGTAAGTTATGATCGAAATCAAATTGTTTGTAGTACTTTGTATTGTAATTAGTCTCAGCAGTGTTTTGTTGTGTGTTCGTAAACAAATAAATTAATTAATAATAAAATTCGTTTCGAACAACTTGGAAAAGTGTCTGGTTATGTGTCAATTTAAAGATGGCAACCAGGTGAATAATTTTTGAAGTCGAATCACTGAACCGCTCTGTCTATTTTGAAGGATAAATAATTTAAGAACAGTGGCCTTGGTTACTATTTACTCCCCCATGTGACGTAGCCTCCTATGCAGACGCAAGACACACAACCGCTAAAAAAAATGAGACGGCGAGGCCCGTGAAATTCGTGAAAAATTTTGCGAGATCCATCGGTTTTGACGGACCGTTCGCGAACCCTAGTTTTAATTTCGATCTCAAACCTCTACATGCAAAATATTAACAGTGAGCGTGTTTCTGTATGTAAAGTGGAGTAAAAAAACCCTAGGTATGTTAGGTTGAAAATTGAGTATAGGGTGTTTTTACAAAGTACAAAGTATTTGTTTTTGTTTCTTTCCTGTAAAAATTGGAATCTGTCCAGAGGTTCGTAACTGTGGAATAGCAGCCTCTGCTTCTCAATGAAAGCACTTCATATCACACATCTTGAACATGTATCTACTTAAGCCGAAGTACGCATAGCCTTACTCGTTCCCATGTCGACGATAGAGGGAGTCTGGATCCAGCTCATGCTGGGAATTTCTGGATTTTCATTTTGGGATCGATCACCTAATGTGGTCTCTGCACATCCACCAGTGATCCTCACCTGATAGGAAGCTATGAAAAGTGAAACAAAAATGGATAAAAATGTTAAGCAACTTTTCCACTTTTTGAAATGTTCAAAAATAAACAGAACAACACGAACATATTGCTCGTTCGCTTTCATTTGAAAGGTCACACATTAGGGTTTCATCCACAGACTTAAAAGTTAGAACCCCCTTCATTTTGTACAGCATAATAAACAGTACCACGTGAAAGTACTGCTAAACAGCTTATAATTGAATGGTCACACACTAGGGTTTCATCCGCAACACGGTCAAAAAAAACATCAGAGTTCATTGTAACGGGAAGGATTGGAAAGGAAACGAAAGGACAGGACAGGTGAAGAAGAGAAAATAAAAGAAAGAGTACAAAGGGAAAGACAAATAAAGAAAAGGAAAGGAAAAGAAAGCGAAGCAAAGGAAACGAAAACAAAAGGAAGGAAAGGAATAATTATAGGGAATAGAATATTGATTTCAAGGATAACTGGTCACTGCTATTGGCCAACCAGCTGACACCGGGCTAAGAGAAGAAAAACCTTTCATTGCTCAGCTCCCAGAGCAGGTTAAAGTGGCACCCCGCAGTGCACAAGGAATCTCTTGAAGTGACGTTACAGTTTTACAAATCCGAGTATGGAGTAACAAGTGTTTTTTTTCCCACAAATTATTCACAGCTTTCGAGAAACTGAATATTTTCCCAATTTCACTGGTATTTGCCTTTCATAGTAGTGTCTTGTCTTAAAGGAGCTAAGTCACGGTATTTTGAGTTATTTTGGCCACGTACAAAATTACCTTTAAATGGTAGGAAACCTGACAATAACAGTTTAATAAGATAGAAAAACACCAAAGAGGTATTAATAACCCATAAAGGAAGAAGGATGGCTAAGGATGGAGAAGATTAACACGGATTACAAACGACAAACTTGAAATATTTAGGTTAAAGTTTTCAAGATCCGCAAACCGTGACGAAGCTCCTTTAACCAACGGCTTTCCGGTTCTGACAACTGAAAAACGACTCAAATATAATCCGTGAACTCAGAACTGACAAGGGGTTCGACAGTTCCTGTCAAAAGGCCAAGCCTTCAATGTTGTTCCTGACAACAAAATGACAAATGACTAACATTTTAGATGACAACTGACGGAAAATATCCCGAGGATTTAACGATGTTAAATTACCACGATTGAGAGTCAATAAAAAGGTGTCATATCGAGTCATAACGTTAAACTAATATTACACAAATATAAAAAAAGAAACATTATTACAGCGTAACATACCTAAAGCTAAGGACAAGAAGTGAAATGAAATGGCCGCAAAAAGCCCGAGAACTTTACCAGCCCAACGCGCCATGTTTCTACAAATAAGAGAAGGAGCAACTGATTCGAAAAAGCTTTGTCATCCATTCTTAAGATTCTGACTTTCTTCTAAATTGTGTAATACAATGAGGTTACTGAAAGAAAGTGTTTACATGAACCTGCTGTTGCACAGTGCAGCACCCGGGTCAGAGCAGAAGGAATGTTATGACTAAGCTCACCAGCTGAGCAAGAGAAAAAGTGGAAAAATCCAAGAAAAAGATATTTAAACTTGATTTCTATAAAAAACCAAAGTTTTTGAACTTTTTGAACTTTTTGATTTAGCGAATTGACCAGTTGTTCCAAGGTATCGCCCAGTATTATTTCTGTCTCAAGATCAGCCAAGAAGAATTCTCGAAAGCTTTCAAGCTATCGACTGCGTCTCGGTTTTTCATAACGGTGTCTCGAATTTTCCCTACCCACCTCGTGGTTAGATGACGCTATACATGTAAACACGGAACAAAGTCATCTACTGCTGTCGAAATACGGCACACAGCAGAATACATTTTATCGAGTTGTATCTGATGAGTCTGCAAGTATCAAAGTGACTTTTTTGCTTAATATAAATCTTAATATCATATTTTCGTTTCAATGTAAAGAATCATTTTGCGTTTAAACTAAACGCTAAGCAAACTATAAATTGCAGTAAAACATTTGTAAATTCCGTCTTCCAGTCCCATCTTATCCAGCCTCATTTTCCATTCTACCCGTTGAGAACTTTAATATATCTGTCTGTATCCCGTAGTCACATTTGTAGTTAGTGGTTTTCTTTCCGACCACAAAATGTCCTCTATGAAATGCAATAAATCTTTTATTGACGAAGTTCGTTTAGTCAAGATGGCTCATGTATGAAGCACGTAAACTCTAAACAAGTATGCGTAGTCGGCCATTTTCTGGTCATTTTCTTTATTGTTTAACCATCGGCAGCCTAATTAATAATTAAATTTCGCGCGCACTCTACATTTAAGTCCCGGATATGTCGCGGCATTGTGCGCGATGTGAAGCCCCATCCACACAACGATGGAGCAATTTGAAAACGCGACAATCACCGGTCGTTTTGGATTTATTTTTGGAAAAAGAACTTGAGCAGGGAAATCACTTGATTATCGTGAGGTCATCGTCTTCAAAACGCTCCGTTTTCAAAATGTTTTCTGTCCACACGAAAACGATAAGCCGGCGTTTTCAAATCCCTCCGGTTTGAAGAGCGTTTTCGAAAAGCTCCGTTATGGTGACTGATTAGAATGGGCGGTAGACCCAACGGTAGAAACAAAGCGGCTAAGTTTTCAAATTCCTCCGGCATAGTGTGGACAGGACCTGAGTGTTGCCCTCGATTTTTTTTATTATTATTATTTTTTTATTTATTTATTTATTTTTTTACTTGTTTAAAGACCTCGACTGCTCTTCGGTCCATAAACAGTCAATAAAGAACTTTACCAATATCAGTAGCCATCTTGACCTCACACTTGGTCAATAACCCATATGTACTGTTTTAAGTTGTTTTATTTTTCGTAGTAATGACTTCCCTTGCAACAAACGGAAACAATATTCTGTCACTTTATCCGTCTTTGACATCCATTCCTTATCTGTGATTCCACTCCTTGAGTTGCAGACGCTGTTGTAAAGGACGTTTAAGCAAAATGAGTGTTTCTACCAGCTTATGTTTTAGCTAGATATTTGTCTCATTCAGTAAAATATATATTGTGTTCGAAGTTATGATACTTCATCTTCAGAATGGTAATGAAAAATGTTTACAATTTCCGTAATGGGAATAAACTTGTAATAAACAATAATGTAATAAACTATAAATAATGTAAGAAACTTATACGGACAATTAAAAACTTATTGTGGCAATAAATAGCCAACGGTTCTTCGACACGCGCATACCTAACCCAGGGCGGGTACGTACTCCCCGTAAATTTTCGTGGGAATGTGCAACGTGGTTTCTTAAAAACCTTTTTACCCTAATGTGAGGAAGAGCATCAGAGACCACTTCTCATTTTCACAGTCGACAACTGATTCACTAGTCTGTCGTGCACCTAAGCAGTCTTGTTTCGCTAAGAAACCTTTGGTCATTCTCGTCCCCAGTGCAACTCGATTTAAAATGTCGTTTCGAGTAGCCGACCACCGGAGATCTGGAGGCAAGAATGCGCTTGGACGGTACAACGAGATCGCGTGACAAGTTACATAACGAATTTCCTATTGTATTAAACAGCGTAGTATGCTTTGCTTTGTTTTGCAGCAATGAAATTTAAGGAGAGTACTTGACATTGAGTTCTCTGTATTTGAGCTATGTTCATTCTTTTATAACATCAGCCAGATTTCAGAACCGCGAAAGGATCTACTCTTCCACGTAAATGTTCCTAGAGGGAGATAACTAATCAGGTTCAAACAGATTTGCATACAGTGGAATCTCGAAGCCTTCCAGATAACTCAAACTAAAGTCATTTCCCTTGTCTCAGTAAACACTGGAATTTTAGCCCTGATTTCTCAAGCTGCGCGAGTTTTTCAAACCAATTTTCGTTTCCCTTGGAGGTTCCAAAAGTCAAGGTTCCACTGAATAAAAATGAAAATGTAAATACTGATTTTGTTGTTACACTGGGGAGAAAATAATATCGCTTCAATTCTCGGTTTGCAACCTAACTTGCTCCAATCTTTTAGCCGACATTTTGAACCTCTTTGCTTCAGATATATTTTATCTGACGAAAGATCAAGGAAATATGGAAAAGGTGTTTGAAGAAAAAAGACGAACAGACGGTGTTTGATTGCATTTCCAAACACCGAAAAGACAGTTGAAAACACGACGCGTAGCGGAGTATCTTTGACGATTTTCGAAGCGTTTGGAAATGTGGTCAAACACTGTCTTTAATATTTGATATATATTCTTAATCGAAATTATAACTAAGGAGAAAACGGAGAAATAAAGTTGTAAAAATCTATTCTAATTAGATCAGATTATCCAAACACCGTCACGGTCATGTTCCCTTTGTTTGAACTCAGTGAATTATTAATGAGTTTAAGAAATCTCGTGCCTGTTTTACGGCACGTGCCAGTGACCACCAAACAGACACCTTGATAAACAATTAAAAATTTGCAACTTATGAAGAGTGAAGGTCACGTATATGACCTGTTTTAGGCAATTAATAAACCGTCGGAGCCTGTCGCGCAAAAAATATGAATATTAAGAAAATGAAAACACTGGCGTGGCCCCTCAGACTGCAAGCTGTCTCATTTCCTACCGTTTAATGATTTTTACAATTACAATGTTCCCGTTTAGTGAGGCAATTCCTAGACAGTCAATGATGAGACTTCATATAAAGGCGAATAATATAAACATATTTTACGTGCAGTCTGTTAGGTCAGCCAACATCACACACCCGTCTAGAGAGGAAACATTGCATAATTCAATTCATTGCTTACATATTTCTAAGTGTGCACAAGTCGCATGCCTGAGTGTACTGAATAATATAACCTTGAACTTCAGTCTCATGGCGGTGCTCCCCCCGGTGTCCTCGACGTTAACTCTGGCATGTACGATTTCAACATCAACGTCATGGTGGAGGTGTTCTTTGCTGAGCAGATTAAAATTTGCACAGATGCTTTGCTTTTGTCTATATTTTTCTCCTTTCCTACACGAAATTAGTTCCCCAGCTCAGAGCGATGTTAAAGGCATTGTGAAATGCTTTCGTTGATGATCTTATCGAAAATGATGAAATATTAGCTAAAACATATCGAACTCAGGACTAGTGCAAAAAATCATACCCTATATGAGACCAAACTGGCCAAAATCGATACCCTATTTCTGACCAAGACGGCCGCACGTCCTATGTAGCCCATATAAGGGAGTAGCCCCCTTCACCCGGGAGGGGATTGGGCGATATTAACGGTATCTATAGGAACGAAGTAAGATCATTAAAAGTGCAACGGCATTTTTGCGTCTACATGCATCAAGTCACGATTTTTTACCTGTCAGTCAATAAAACCCTTATAAAAACCGTTGCAAACCTTGCCACTCAAACACAAAACGTACTTCCCAGTCACAAGAGGGGCTTGTAGGTACTTTTGGGAATTATTCAGTGGTATAATCTTACATTGTGGATCAAAGTTGTCTTGCCCGTTAGGAAAAGGAAAAAGTTTTGATACAACAGTAAGTACTAAATTAAAAACTTTTCTTTTCGAAATCTTTAGATCCTTTTAGTGACTTCTCAAAATTTTTTTGCTTTACGATTTTTATTTGATAATTCAGTTATCTAGTAGGTCCTAGTGCATCTACGAGTACGCTTCCTTGATAAAAATTGTTCTAATTACACTAAAAATAAGATTATGATACCGTTGTAGAAATCGAATTATCTAGCGGTGATGAAAAACAGGCACTTAGTACTTTGAAAGCTTTTTTTTTTTTTCTTTTCATTTTTTTTTTTCTTCTACTGAAGTGTGAAGTAACGCAATTCCTACATTTGCATTACGCGCCACATTAGAATCCAAAGCTAAAGTCGTCCGTTCGGATACAGTATCTTCGGCTGGAATAATTAAATATACCCTTTTAACCTAAAGAGATTAGAATTAGAGTCATAAGACAAACGATCGTCGCAAATTCACCATAACCGATGATTCAATTCTAACTAAACCACAGCCTTGGAAAAGCGTGACAGTTTTCATAGGTACGCATGTCGTGCAAAGTCAACATAACACAAGGTCAACTTTACTCGACAACCCTCTTGACAGTTGTCCGTTACTCGTACAGCAATGAAAATGAACGGACAGGTTAAGGACTCTAGGCCAACTTCTACAACGTCCAGGGTGAAAAGAGTTTCGTTTGCGGATTTTGTTGGCCTAAAGCTTGAGTTTGTAAGAACCATTACACCCTCCAGCAGCGAAGACGACTTATGTACACTAGACGACGCGTTATGGAAAACCAACTGTGACGACACTGAGGCACCAAAGAAGCGGGTAAAATGTCTGTACCCGTGTTTCGTTCAACCTTCAGAATCAACAGACAGTTTCATGAAGAGGGTTTACAGCCAGAATGTGTGCCTCGAGTACATCGTGTGTAATAACTTTGTTATCACCGGGCTTATTCGGGTGACAAATTTATCTTACATGAAAGAGGTGTCTGTCAGATTTACACTTAATGGATGGGAGACGTATCAAGATATTTGGGCGGATTTCATGTCCACTTGTTCGGATGGCAGAACAGAAACGTTTATTTTTCGTATCTCAATACCTCATGACTTTGAAGTAAATCGGTATATGGAGTTCGCAATTCGCTATCGAGCCTCAGACAAGGAGTTTTGGGATAATAATGGCCGTAACAATTACCAAGTTCGGTGTTCAGAAAGGCTCGTTTTACAAAGGGAATAAAACGATAAAACGAGATTGCTTCTATGCAACAGAGCGACCATGGCTGGCATGTGTTTTTCGAGCCGGCCTTTCTGATTTATCCGAGAAAAACAGGTTGACTAGAAATGTTTCTTAGACATTGTTTATGAACACTTCCCTTAAAAAAATTAGTTATACCAATATAACAATCTAAAAATTTCCCCTTGAGAACTACAAAGTGTGTATCCTCCGACAAATTTCATTGAGTCTTAGCCCTTTGCATAGACAGACAATTGTTATTTCTGTAAAGCAAGAAGGCTTCCGGTCTTTGTTATTTACATCTTTGTAAAAACGTGCACAATATCATGGTCATACATATTTCTCCAACGTCGTCATTATTTAGTTTGTCACACTGATCTTGATATTTTTCACTTGGTCGGAAAATACATTAGTCACAGTTTGAAAACCGTATCAAACGTAACTTGAAATGCTATGCAAAATACATACTTAAGAAAACAAGTCAACATCAAGACATTCGCCTTTGTATTCAGGAAATAATTTTGCAATAATAAATTAGCAAGAAGTCAACAGTCAGTCAACCATGTTGTAAACGGTTAGTTTATCTCACTGTGATGTAGACTGAGTCGATCAAAATTAAAAATAATGTAGATTGTATTTCTTTATGTTGTATTCCGTAGGAAATGCTGAAATATTTTACGTTCATGTCATCTATGGTCATGTCATGTATTTTAGGCAACTGCATTTGCTAAAACAACTGCCACTGACTAAACATCTACAACACACACTGCCTGTACAACATCAGGTATAAACTCGACTACTGCTAACCACTGCTAGAGGGTTTAGAATTAGTTGTATATATGGATGTATAAGCATTAATAGAGTTAAAGAGGGTGGAATAAGTAGTGACAGTTGAAGACAGTTATCAAGTTAATGATATTGGTTATGCTTTTAAGAGATGAGAGAGCAGCTAGAGTTTCTGTTACTAAACTAGTTAATCTAAAAATTATAAATTAAACCGTAAGAAGTGATGTCAAATACATTTCTAAGGAAATGTAGAAGTGAACTTACAAAAGACAGTACTTAAAGTTCGGGTGATTGAGTTAAGTTCAGAAAATTTAGTTACAGTTGAATTGTAGGAGATGGACTAAGCAGTGCTGTAATTAGCCACAGTTGTAAAGAAAAACATGGAGTAAGTGGTGGCGTATGTAGTCACAGTTGTAGAGTAAGAGATGGTGTAAGTGGTGGTGTAATTACTCACAGTTGTGGATTAAGAGGTGGTGTAAGTGGTTAAGTAATTAGTCAAAGTTGCAGAGTAAGAAGGTGGAGTAAGTGGTGATGTAATAAGTCACGGTTGTAGATTAAGAGCTCCAGTAAGTGGTGGTTTAATTAGTCACAGTTGTAGAGTTAGAGATGGTGTAAGTTGCTGTGTAATTAGTGACAGTTGTAGAGTAAGAGATGGTGTAAGTGGTAGTGTAATTGGTCACAGTTGTAGAAGAAGAGATGGTGTAAGCGGTAATGTAATTAGTGACAGTTGTAGAATAAGAGATGGTGTAAGTGCTAGTGTAATTACACACAGTTGTAGAGTAAGAGCTAGATTAAGTGGTGGTGTAATAAGTCACAGGTTTAGAGTAAGGCATGGTGTAAGTTTTAGTGTAATTAGTCAGAGCTGTAGAGGAAGAGAGAGTAAGTGGTAGTGTAATGAATGACAGTTGGAGAGTATAAGATGTTGTAAGTGGTGGTATAATAAGTCAGAGTTGTAGATTAAGAGCTGGAGTAAGTGCTGATGTAATAAGTCAGAGTGGTAGAATCTGAGATGGAGTAACTGGTACTGTAATTAGTCACAGATTTAAAAGTAAGAGATGGTGTAAGTGGTGGTGTAATTGGTCACAGTTGTAGAGTCACAGTTGTAGAGTAAGAGGTGGAGTAAAGGGTGGAGTAATGAGTCACAGTGGTAGAGTAAGAGATGGTGTAAGTGGTGATGTAATAAGTCACAGTTGTAGATTAATAGCTGGAATAAGTAGAAGTGTAATGACTCACAGTTTTAGTGTAAGAGATGGTGCAAGTAGTGATGTAATTGGTCACAGTTGTAGAGTAAGAGGTGGAGTAAAGGGTGGAGTAATGAGTCACAATTGTAGAGTAAGAGATGGTGTAAGTGGTGATGTAATAAGTCACAGTTGTAGATTAATAGCTGGAGTAAGTAGTAGTGTAATGACTCACAGTTTTAGTGTAAGAGATGGTACAAGTAGTGGTGTATTTGGTCACAGTGTAGAGTAAGAGGTGGAGTAAAAGGTTGAGTAATAAGTCACAGTTGCAGAGTAAGAGATGGTGAAAGAGGGGTTGAATTGACCAAAGTAAGAGTAAGAGGTGGATTAAAGGGTGGAGTAATGAGTCAGTTGTAGAGTAAGAGATGGTGTAAGTGGTGATGTAATAAGTCACAGTTGTAGATTAATAGCTGGAGTAAGTAGTAGTGTAATAAGTCACAGTTTTAGTGTAAGAGATGGTGAAAGAGGGGTTGAATTGACCAAAATTGTTGAGAAAGAGATCGAGTAAGTGGTGGTGTAATTGGTCACAGTTGTAGAGTAATAGGTGGAGTAAAGGGTGGTGTGATTAGTTACAGTTGTAAAGTTAGAGATGGTGTAAGTGGTGGTGTAATTGGTCACAGTTGACGAGTAAGAGATGGTGTAAGTGGTAGGGTAATTAGTGACAGTTGTAGAGTAAGAGAAGGTGTAAGTGGTGGTGTAACTGGTCACACTGGTAGAGAAAGAGATGGTGTAAGCGGTGGTGTAATAATTCACAGTTGTAGATTAAGAGCTGGAGTAGGTAATAGTGTAATAGGTCACAGCTGTAGTGTAAGAGATGGTGTAAGTGGTGCTGTAATAAGTCACAGTTGTAAATTAAGAGCTGGAGTAAGTAATAATGTAATAAGTCACTGCCAGTTGTAGAGTAAGAGATGGTGTCAGTGGTTCCTTGATTGATCACTGTGGTAGAGGAAGAGATGGTGTAACTGGTGGTGTAACTGGTCAGAGTGCTGGACGAAGAGATGGTGTAGGTGGTGGTGTAATAAGTCACAGTTGTAGATTAAGAGCTGGAGTAAGTAGTAGTGTAATAAATCGCAGTTATAGAGAAAGAGATCGAGTAAGTGGTGGTGTAATTGGTCACAGTGGTAGAACAAGAGATCGAGTAAGTGGTGATGTAATTTGTCACAGTTGTAGACCTAGAGGAAGAGATGGTGTAAGTGGTGGTGTAATTAGTCACAGTTCTAGAGAAAGAGATCGAGTAAGTGGTGGTGTAATTTGTCACAATTGTAGAGTAAGAGATGGTGTAAGTGGTAGTGTAATTATTGACAGTTGTAGAATAAGAGCTGTTATAAGTGTAATTGGTCTTAGTTGTGAAGTAAGAGATGTCGAAAGTGGTGATGTAATTGGTCACAGCTGTAGAGAAAACATGGAGTAAGTGGTGGTGTAATAAGTCACGGTTGTAGAGTAAGAGGTGCAGTAAATGGTGGTGAATTTATTCACAGTTTTAGAGTAAGAGATGGTGTAAGTGGTGGTGAAATTACTCACAGCACTAGATTAAAATTTGTAGTAAGTGGCGAAGTAAATAGCCACAGTTGGGGAGTAAGGGTGAAGTAAGTGGTGGTGTACTTATTCACAGTGGTAGAATAAAGGATGGTATAAATGGTGTTGTAATTACCTACCATTATAGATTTAGAGGTGGCTTAACTGGTGGTTTAAGTACTTCACTGTTGTATAGTAAGAGATGGTGAAAGTGGTGGTGTAATTAGTCACAGTTGTAGATTGAGAGTTAGGGTAAGTGGCGGTGTAATAAGTCACAGTTGTAGAGTAAGAGGTCGGGTAAGTGGTGATGTAATAATTCACAGTCGTAGAGTAGGAGATGGTGAAAGTGGTGGTGTAATAACTCAGAGTTGTAGAGTAAGAGGTGGAGTAAGAGATGGAGTAAGAGGTGGAGTAAGTGGTGGTATAATTATTAACAGTAGTAGAGTAAGAGGTTTGGTAAGTGGTGGTGTAACTAGTCACAGTTGTAGAGTAAGAAATGGAGTAAGTGGTGGTGTAATTGCTCACAGTTGCAGAGTAAGAGGTGGGGTAAGTTGTGGTTTAATAATTCACAGTTGTAGAGTAAGAGATGGTGTAGGTGGTGCAGAAATTAGTCATAGTTGTAGAGTAAGGGTGGAATAAATGGTGGTGTTTTTAGTCAGAATTGTAGATTAAGAGGTGTAGTGAGTTGTTCTGTAATTAGTCATAGTTTAAGAGGAAGATATGGTGGAAGTGGTGGTGTAATGAGTCACTGTTGTAGAGTAACAGATGGTAAAAGTGGTGGTGTAATTCACCACAGTTGTAGAGTAAGGGCAGGAGTAAGTCATGGTGTAATAAATCAGAGTTGTAAAGTAAGAGGTGGAGTAAGTAGTGGTGTAATTAGTCATAGTTTTAGAGTAAGAGGTGGGGTAAGTGGTGAGGTAATAAGTTACAGTTAAAGAGCAAGAGGTGGAGTAAGTGGTGTTTTAATAAGTGACAGTTGTAGAGTAACATATGGAGTAAGTTGTAATGTAATTATTCACAGCTGTAGAGTAAAATTTCTAGTAAGCGGTGGTGTAATTATTCTTAGTTGTACAGTAAGAGGTAGAATAAGTGGTGGTGGAATTAGTCACAGTTGTAGAGTAAGAGGTGGAGTAAGTGGTAATGTAATACGTCACAATTGTACAGAAGTAGCTGGAGTAAGTGGTGGTGCAATTAGTCACAGTTACAGAGAAAGAGGTTGAGGAGTTGGCGGTTTAATTAGTCCAGTTGTAGAGTAAGAGGTGTAGTAAGTGGTGGTATAATTAGTCACATTTGTAGAGTAAGAGGTGGAGTAGGTGGTGGTAATGTAATTCTTAACGGTTGTGGAGTAAGAGATGGTGTATCCTGATTTTGGTGTACGATTGATTAGTCACAGTTGTATATCTAGAGTAAGAGGAGGAGTAAGTTGTGGTGTAATTATTAACAGTTGTAGGGTAAGAGGTGGAATAAGTGGTGGTGGAATAAGTCACAGTTATAGAGTAAGAGGTGGTGTAATAATTCGCAGTAACTGTTTAAAGTATGAGGTGGAGTAAGTGTTGGTGTAATAACTCAGAGTTGTAGAATAAGAGGTGGAGTAAGTGGTGGTGTAATTAGTCAGTTATAGAGAAAGGGTGGGATTAATTGACGGTTTAATCAGTCCAGTTGTAGAGTAACAGGTGTAGTACGTGGTCGTGTAACAAGTCACAGTTGTACTGAAATAGGTGAATTAAGCGGTGGTGTGATGATTCACAGGTGTAGAGTATGAGGTGAAGTAAGTGGTGGTGTGATCAGCAACGAACAGTTGTGGAGGTGGAGTAAGTGGTAATGAATGGGGTAAGAAGTGTAGTAAGGGAGAGTATTATGGTAAGATATTGAATAAGAAGGACAGTAGTGGAATTAGTGATTTTTGAAAAGTAAACGTAGTTGTGGATTAACGACTAACAGATTTAAGAGACAGCGGTATTGATAAAGTTAATTAAGAAAAGTGGCATGTTTAGCAGTGTTAGGGAAAGAGATGGCTTAGTTGTAGAGGTTCAGTATTGAGAAGCAATAGCAAATGATTTCAGGAAACGACAATGGAATTATTGTAGAAACTCTATATAACTATCCAAGAAATAATTACAGATAAAAAGTTTTACTGATGTTTCAATTTAATCTATTTTTTGCAGGGCCTAAATAAAGACATTTCAGTGATGCGAGTTGTGTAGAGACAATTTACCAATACTTTGTAAATGTAGAAAAGCCATCAATGCACAGTTTGTGAAAGCCCACTAACCATGGTAACCGAGAACACAGTAACTGACTTGCCTATGATATAATAGCTTAGAACAACAATGAGCTTATTGGCAGCCAATAGCGGTTAAGAGACTACCATAAATACTGGTGTTTTGTAAACTACTCTCCTGTTACGCCCCGGGTTGTGGGACACAATATACAGAAGTAGTAGACACCGCGTGTAAGAAGCTAGTGGTTTAAGAACCTACCGGCAGAAATTTGCCATTTTAAAACCAAAAAATAGAAGAACCTGTTCAGCCAAGCTAGATCAAGTAGGTTCTTATATACGGGTTACAGTTCAATCATGATAAACCTTTTAACCAAGGAGTGTGACTTTCAGATTGCAAATTTATATTACAAGAAAATACATAATACAGTAGAGAATAAATACTATATATTTAAGGATTAGATCCAAGTTTATTCACTTTGTTTCGTTTTTTTTTTTTTTTTTTTGTTTTGTAATCAACAACTATACCTGCTTCATGGAAATTAAGGACATTGTTAAGAATGTACTTACAGAACCTATTTGGCCAGAACAATAAGGGCTCTTACTCACGGGTTTTTGCTGTGCCACTATCCATTCTTGGGTTACGTTCTGGTGACGTTTTGGTTGTGCTCTTTGATTAAACTCTTCTGCTGTATCAAGTTGTGTCTGTTCTCTTGGTCTCCGAAGACTGTTTAGTGTGCTGTAACAGATCTAGCTAGATCTCTGCCTTCCAACAGCTAGCAAGTTGCTCCGTTCAGAAACGTGTTTTCTCGGGCCAAAAACCCATTATTTCAGAACTCCCTGGACAATTAACATTATTGGTAAAATTTGAAAACGACAAGAAGCGAAGAAAAAGAAAAAATGAGAATAAAGATGCCTGAAATTACGAAATAATAAAAGTGCAAGTAATTATGAACGTTTGTTTAAAAGAATGTTAAATCTTATAACATGTTTCATTCTGGCTTAAGCCCTTCAATATTTTTAATATTTTCAATATTTTCAGCTTTCTTTCATGTTGAGACCACCAGGTAGTAATAGATTATTCTCTGCCTGCCTAAGGCCCGGAATCAGCCAGTTTTTGTCACTACTACTACGGCATAAGTCTTGATCATTTTGCCTTACTATTATGCTCAAACTAACGTCGGCATAACTTGTAAAACCCTAGATACAACTTAAGCGACAGTGGCAGAGTTGGTGTTTGCGGTTTTAGCTACAGATCTAGAAGACAGATGTTAATAACTTCAACAACAATTTTTTTTCTAAATGCTTACATTTTGGAGGGTATCCTCACTGATCTAAGAGATCTGTGCACTCTGTGATCAGTGGACTACGCCCTAAGAGGAACCGATATGTATTAACTTACCTGAACCATCAAATTATGACCTGAACTCTTTTAGTTCTTTAGATGTGACGTCCTTGAGATCCGTCGCCGAAAGAGCTGTCCTTCGTGTAACAATTTCACCAAAGCAGACGTTGACTATGTAATTTTAACTAAGCCGTATTTTTGAGGAGGTGAATAATTTGTTTATATATTTTTTCACTGTCTTGTTTGTTGTTGTTGTTGTTGTTGTTGTTGTTGTTGTTTTGTTTGTAGTGAGCCTCATTACCCTATCGATTTTTTTTTTCCAAAGCCGTTTCGCTTAAGGGAGACAAATGGCCTTTAAAACTCCTGAAGTAAATCATGTTATTATATGGCAAGGTAGTCTTGCATGGGTATATTTGAACGATCTGATTGGTTCTTTTTTGGTCGGAATTTTGCCATTTACAAATTGATTTCCCGCTATTGTTTTCCGCTGGTGAGAGACTACAAACTGGAAAATCTAGCAAATGATATTTTTAAAATCTTTAGTGAGGCAACCCTTGACGGTCAATGTTGAGACTTCATATAAAAGCGAGTAATATAAACATATTTTACGTGCAACATGACACACCCGTCTACAGAGGAAACATTACATCATTCAATGCTTTGCTTAAATTCCCTTAGGGTTTGCACAAGTCGCATGCCTGAGTGTACTAAAAAATGTGACCTTGAACTTCACTCTCACGACGGTGCTCCCACCGGTGTCCGAGACGTTAATTCTCGCACGTACGATTTCAACCTATACGTCATAGTGGCGGTGTTGTTTGCTGGTGATAGATTAAGATTTGCATATAGACTTTATGTTTGTCCATATTTCTCTCCTTTCGTCCACAACAATTCAATGCAATTGTGCTGATTGCCCGGAGGTACTGTCAGAAAAATTGGGTAGAGGTGTGCGACCCGCACCCAAAACCCTTACCCTATTTAAGACTAAAATCTGCGATTTTAGAAACTCTCTTTATGACCTAACCAAAAATTTTATACTCTTTTAAGACCTGACCCTTAAATCCATACCTTTCAGTCAAACCTGCCTTATAATTAGTTCCCCAGCTTAGACCGATGTTTAAGGCATTGAGAAGGGCTTTTGTTGATAATCTTATCGATAAAGCTGAAATATCTCAGCTTTGTCTTAAAAAAAAAAAAAATACCCATTTCAAGACTAGAAAACAAAACCCATACCCTATTTGAGATCAAAATGGCCAAAATCGATACCCTATTTCTAACCAAACCGGCTAAAGAATCATACCCTTTGGGGTCGCACATACCTATATGGCCCATATAAGGGAGTAGCCCCCTCCCCCGGAGAGGAGGGGCGATATTAACGGTATCTATAGGAACGAAATGAGATAATTCAAAGTGCAACGGCATTTTTGCGTCTACATGCATTAAGTCACGGTTTTTTACCTTTCAATCAATAAAACCCTTATAAAAACCGTTGCAAACCTTGCCACTCAAACACAAAACGTATTTCTCGGTCAAGAGAGAGGCTTGTAGGTACGTTTGGGGACTATTAATTCTGTGGTATAATCTTACATTGTGGATCAAAGTTGTCTTACCCGTTAGGAAAAGGAAAAAGTTTTGATACAACAGTAAGTACTAAAATAAAAACTTTTCTTTTCGAAATCTTTAGATCCTTTTAGTGACTTCTTAAAATTTGCATGTATGTATTTTTAGAATTTTTCTCTCTCTACGATTTTTATTTGATAATTCAGTTATCTAGTGGGTCCTAGTGCATCTACGAATGCGCTCTCTTGATAAAAATTGCTCTAAATACACTAACAATTAGATTACAATAGCGTTGTAAGAATCGAATTATCTAGCGGTGATGAAAAACAGGCACTTAGTACTTTGAAAGCCATTTTTCTCATTCTTTTTTCTTCTACTGAAGTCTGAAGTAACGCAATTCTTACATTTACGTTACGCGCCACATTAGAATCCAAAGCTAAAGTCGTCAGTTCGGATACAGTATCTTCGGGTAGAAGAATTAAATACACGCTTTTAACCTAAAGAGATTAGAATTAGAGTCATAAGACAAACGATCTTTGCAAATTCACCAAAACCAATCATTCAATTCTAACTCACAACCTTTGAAAAGCGTGACAGTTTTCATAGGTACGCATGTCGTGCAAAGTCAACATAACACAAGGTCAACTTTACTCGACAACCCTCTTGACAGTTGTCCGGTACTCGTACAGCAATGAAAACGAACGGACAGGTTGAGGACTCTGGGCCAACTTCTACAACGTCCAGGGTGAAAAGAGTTTTGTTTGCGGATTTTGTTGGCCTAAAGCTTGAGTTTGTAAGAACCATTACACCCTCCAGCAGCGAAGACAACTTATGTACACTAGACAACGCGTTATGGAAAACCAACTGTGACGACACTAAGGCACCAAGAAAGCGGGTAAAATGTCTGTACCCGTGTTTCGTTCAACCTCCAGAATCGACAGACAGTTTCATGAAGAGGGTTTACGGCCAGAATGTGTGCCTCGAGTACATCGTGTGCAATAACTTAGTTATCACCGGGCTTATTCGGGTGACAAATTTATCTTACATGAAAGAGGTGACTGTCAGATTTACACTTAATGGATGGGAGACGTATCGAGACATTTGGGCGGATTTCATGTCCACTTGCTCGGATGGCAGAACAGAAACGTTTAGTTTTCGTATCTCAATACCTCATGACTTTGAAATAAATCGGCATATGGAGTTTGCAATCCGCTATCGCGTTTCACACAAGGAGTTTTGGGATAATAATGGCCGTAACAATTACCATGTTCGGTGTTCAGAAAGGCTCGCTCCACAAACGGAATAAAACGATAAAACAGGAATACTTTTATCCGAGAGAACGACCATGGCTGGCATGTCCTTTTCGAGACGACTTTTCTAATTTGTCCGAGAAAAGCAGGTTGACTAGAAATGTTTCCTAGACATTGTTTATGAACACTTCCCTTAAAAGAAATTAGTTATACCAATATAACAATCTAACAATTTCCCCTTGAGAAGTGCAAAGTGTGTATCCTCCGACAAATTTCGTTGAGTGTTAGCCCTTTGCATAGACAGACACTTGTTATTTTTGTAAAGCAAGAAGGCTTCCGGTCTTAATGTCATTTACATTATCTCTGTAAAAACGTGCACAATATAATGTTCATACATTTTTCTCCAACTTCTTCATTAGTTAGTTTGTCACACTGATTTTGATATTTTTCACTTGGTCGGAAAATACATTAGTCACAGCTTGAAAACCATGCCAGACGTAAATTGAAATGCTGTGCAAAATACATACTTAAGACGTCAACATCATGACATCCGCCTTTGTATTCAGGAAATTAATCTTTGCCGTAATAAAATAAAAGAAGTCAACAGTCAGTCAAACATGTTGTAAACGATTAGTTTAATTTAAAAATTTATCTCATTGTGATGTAGACTGAGTGGGCCAAAATTAAAAACAATGTAGATTGCATTTCTTTATGTTGTATTCCTTATCAAATGCTGAAATCAGATTTCATGTTCATGTCATTTATAGTCATGTCATGTATTTTAGGCAACTGCAATTGCTAAAACAACTATCACTGACTAAACATCTACAACACACACTGCCTGTACAACATCAGGTATAAACTCGACTATTGCTAACGACTGGTAGAGATTTTAGAATTAGCTGTATATATGATTGAGCATTCAGAAACTTAACGAGGGTAGAATAAGTGATAGTTGAAGACAATGATCAAGTAATGACATTGGTTATAATTCTAAGAGAAGAAAGAGGTGCTGGAGTTACTGTTACTTAAATAGTTAATCTAAAAATTATAAATTAAACTGTAAGAAGTGATGTCACATACATTTCTAAAGAAATGTAGAAGTTAAATTACTGATGACGATACTTAAAGTTCGGGTGATTGTTAAGTCCAGAAGAATTAGTTCCAGTGGAAGGGTAGGAGATGGAGTAAGCAGTGGTGTAATTAGCCACAGCTGTAGAGAAAAACATGGAGTAAGTGGTGGTAAAATTAGACAAAGTTGTAAAGAAAGAGATGTCGCAACTGGTGATGTAATTAGTTACGATTGTCGATCTAGATAAAGAGGTCGAGTAAGTGGTGGTGTCATAAGTCACAGTTGTAGAGTAAGATATGGTGTAAGTGGTGTTGTAATTTCTCACAGTTGTAGATTAAGAGGTGTAGTAAAATAAGTCAAAATTATAGAGTAAGGGTGGAGAAAGTGGTGGTGTAATTACTGTCAGTGATAGAATAAAATATGGTGTAAATAGTGCTGTAGTTACTCATAGTTGCTGATGAAGACGTGGTGCAAGTGGTTGTGTAATTAGTCACAGTTGTAGAGTAAGAAATGGAGTAAGTGGTGGTGTAATAAATCACAGTTGTAGATTAAGAGGTGGAGTAAATGGTTGTGTAATTAAGAGTGGAGTAAGTGATGGTGTAATTCCTCACAGTGATAATGAAAAGATGGTATAAATGGTGTTGTAATTACTCAGAGTTGTAGATTAAGAGGTGGAGTAGATGGTTGTGCAATTAGTCACAGTTAACTTTGTAGAGTAAGAGATCGTGTAAGTGGTAGTCTAATCAATCATAGCTGTGAAGTAAGAGATGGTGAAAGTACTGGTGTAATAATTCACAGTTGTTGAATGAGAGATGGAGTAAGTGGTCGTGTAATTAGTCACAGTTGTAGTGTAATTAGCATTAGTTGTCAAGTAAGAGATCTTGAAAGTGGTGGTGTAATTAGTCAAAATTGTAGAGAAAAACATGAAGTACGTGGTGGTGTAATTAGTCACAGTTTTAAAGTAAGATATGGTGAAAGTGGTCAGTCACTGTTGTAGAGTAACAGATTGTACAAGTAAAGATGTAATTACTCACAGTTGTAGAGTAAGAGATGGAGAAAGTTGTGGTGTAATAAGTCACGGTTCCAGAGTAAGATAGGCTGTAAGTGGTGGTGTAATTTGTCACTGTTCTGGAGTAACAGATTGTACAAGTGGTGCTGTAATAAGTCACAGTTGTAGACTAAGAGATGGAGTAAGTGGTGGTGTAATTAGTCGTTGAAGAAGTCGTTGAAGAGTCAGATATGGTGTAGGTGGTACTGTAATTAGTCACTGTGGTAGAGTAAGATATGGTGTAAGTGGCGGTGTAATAAGTCACCGTTGTAGAGTAAGATATGGTGTAAGTGGTGGTGTCATTAGTCAAAGTTGTAGAGTAAGAGGTAGAGAAAGTGTGGGTCTAATTGATCACAGTTGTAGAGTAAGAGGTGGAGGAAAGTGGCGGTGTAATAAGTCACAGTTGTAGAGTAAGAGGTGTTGCAACTATCAGTGGGAGCAGTAATCATCGTTTCAGAGCAAGAGATACTGAAACAGGTGGTGTAATCATACTTACAGTTGAAAGGTAAGAGATAAAGTAGGTGGCGGAGTAATTAGTCACAGTTGTAAAGTAATAGATGGAGTTAGTGGTGGTGTAATTACTAACAGTCTTAGATTAAGAGGTGGTGTAATTAGTCACAGTTGTAGAATAAGAAATGGTGTAAGTGGTGCTGTAATTAGTTACAGTTGTAGGGTAAGAGGTGGTGTAAGTAGTGGTGTAATTAGTTACAGTTGAAGAGTGAGAGATGGTGTAAGTGATGGTGTAATTAGGAACAGTTTTCGCGTAAGAGATGGTGTAAGTGGTGTTGTAATTAATAACAGTTGTTGCGTAAGAGGGAGTGTAAGTACTGTTGTAATAAGTAACAGTTGTAGAGTAAGAGGTGGTTTAACTGGTGGTGTAATTAGTTACACTTGTAAAGTAAGGGGTGGAGTAAGTGTTGGTGGAATTAGTGACAGTTGTACAGAAATAGATGTAGTAAGTGGTGATGTAACTAGTCACAATTGTAGAGTAAGAGGTGGAGTAAGTGGCTGTGCAATTAGTGACAGTTGTAGAGTAAGAGATTGTGTAAGTGGTGGTGTAAATTGTCACAGTTGCAGAGTAATAAATGGTGTAAGTCTTGGTTTAATAACTTACAATTGTATTGTAAGATCTAGAGGTGGTGTAATTAGTGACTGCTGTAAAGTAACAGATGGTGAAAGTGGTGGTGTAAATTAGTTACATTTGTAGAGTAAAAGGTGGTTATGAGTAAGTGGTGGTTTATTGAGTCACAGTTGTAGAGTAAGAGTTGGTGTTATTAGTCACTGTGGTAGAGTAACAGATGGTACAAGTGTTGGTGTAACTAGTCGCAGTTGTAGAGTAAAAGATGGCATAACTGGTGGTGTCATTATACTCACAGTTTTAGAGTAAGAGGTGTAGTAAGTGGTGGTGTAATTAGACACATTTACAGAGCAAGAAATGGAGTAAGTTGTGTAATTATTCACAGCTGTAGACTAAGATTTGTAGTAAGTGGTGGTGTAATTAGTCTTAGTTGTGGAGTAAGAGGTGGAGTAAGTGGTGGTGTAATTACCCACAGTGGTAAAGCAAAAGATGGTATAAGCGGTGTTGTAATTACTCAGAGTTGTAGATTAAGAGGTTGTGTAAGTGGTTGTATAATTGCTCACAGTTGTAGAGTAAGAGTTAGAGTAAGGGGTGGTGTAATAAATCACAGTTGTAGAATAAGAGATAAAGAGAGTAGAGTGTAGAGTAAGAGGTGTAGTAAGTCGTGGTGTAATTAGTCACAGTTGAGGAGTAACAGGTGGAGAAAGTGGTGGTGTAATACGTTACAGTTGTAGATTAAGAGGTGAATTAAGTGGTAGTCTGACATGTAATTGGTTACAGCTTTAGAGTAAGAGGTGGAGTAAGTGGTAATTTGATGGGGTAAGAAGTCTAGTAAGGGAGAGTATTAGGGTAAGATATTGAATAAGAAGTACAGTAGTGGAGTTGACGATATCAGAGATTTTGAAAGTAAAAGTAGTTGTGGATTTACGACTAGCAGATTTAAGGGGACAGTGGTATTGGTAAAGTAAGTATAGTGGCATGCTTAGCAGCATTAGGGAAAGAGGTAGAGTTAGTTGTAAAGGTTTAGTATTTAGAAGCAATACCAAATGATTTCATAAAACGACAATGGAATTATTATAGAAACTCTATATAACTATTCAAGAAATAATTTATTTACAGATAAAACGTTTTACTTATGTTACAATTGCATCTTTTTTTTGCAGGGCCTACATAAATACATTTCAGTGATGCGAGCTGTGTAGAGAGAATTTGCCATTACTTTGTATAGGCTAGAAACTAAAGCCATCAGTTCGCAGTTTGTGAAAGCCCACTAACCATAATAGCCAAGAAGAGAGTAACTGACCTGCCTATGATATAAGAACCTAGAACAACAATGAGCTTATTAGCAGCCAATAGCGCTTAAGAGGTTAACAGAAACACTGGTGTTTTGTAAAATGCTCTTCGGTTACGCCCCGAGTTGTGGGACACAAGATACAGAAGTAGCAGACAACGCGTGTAAGAACCCAGTGATTTAAGAACCTACTGGTTGAAATTTGCCATTTTAAAACCCAAAAATCTAAGAACAAACTGTTTAGCCAGGCTAGATCAAACAGATTCTTATATTTGGGTTACAGTTAAATTAAGCCGGACAAACCTTTTAACCAAGGAGTGTGACTTTGAGATTACACATTTATATTACAAGAAAATACATAATACAGTACAGAATAGATTAAACCCAAGTTTATTCATTTTTTCTTGGTTTTTTTTTTGTAATCAACAACTATACCTCCTTCATAGAAATTAAGGACATTATCAAAAATGGACTTACAGAACCTACATGTATATGGCCAGACTTAGAACAATAAGGGTTTTTACTCACGGGTCAGTTTTGCTGTACCACTATCCATTCTTGGGTTGCGTTCTGGTGATGTTTTGGTTGTGCTCTTTGATTAAACTCACCTGTTGTAGCGAAGTTCTGTCTTTTCTCTTGGTCTCCGAAAACTGTCTGCTGTAACTGATCTCGGCCTTCCCACAGCTAGCATGTTCCCCCCAGCTTAGAAAAATGCTTTCTCGGGCCAGAAACTCCCTGGACAAGTAATATTATTGGTAAAATTAAATAATAATGATAGTATTTAGAAAACAGTCCTAAGAAAATACGCGCGCCGAATGGTTAAAAATCGTGCTTCTATTAAACAATTAGGTTATTCGCTCTCGATTTCTATCGCGTGATAGTTGACGAGGGCGCAGCCCTCGTCAACTATCACGCATAGAAATCGAGAGCGAATAATCTAATTGTTTTAGTATAAATCTACTAGTCGTTCAAAACTTTATCAAAATCCTCTTCACAGACACTTCGAAAACGCCAAGAAGCGGCCGTTATTTTGTTAACAAGGGCACACTGCTACGCTGCTCACTATCTATCACAGATTATATAATAACCCAAGTTATTCTCCCATTTTGATTGGTTCTCGCCTATGATCTATTAGAGGACAGACGCACGATTGACGTCATCATTTCAAAGTTTTTCCCTCTGTGTTTTAAAATGGCGGAAAGTTTTAAGAATTTAGATAATATTTTACATGACTGGGCAAAAGATAAGGTACAAGAAAGTCTTGTCCAGGCATTGAACAGGTACCAGAAGCATAGTCTAGCAGGAAGAAGAAAGATAAAGCCGTTTCTGTTTTAGACAATGACTCAGAAAAAATACTCGAGCAGTCTCAGTCGGCAGTCGAGCGAGACTAAATCAAACACAAAATTAGTCTTGGTAAGCCGAGAACCATTGCTTTGTCTCGAATTTAACAAACCCAATAAACAAAATGTTTATGAGATTAACTTATTTAAAACATTGAACTTTTCTCAGTCTCAAAATAATTGTTGACACAGTGATTGTCTGGAATGAAACATCAAAACCACTTCTTAAAATCAGTTAAAATAAACACATAACCTTGCTTTCCGATGCGAATGTTCCAGTCCGTTTCAGGGCACAGCAGCGAGCAAAGTATAGCTCACTACAGCTCACGGCCAACTGTATCGTAGCTAAAAGGTGTCTCCGACACTATTTCAAACTGATTTGAGAATCACCAACCACAGAGGACACAAATTTCCACCATCACTAACGCTCCTTTCATTCAAAACTCGAATCGAATGGCCTCCAGGTTGACCGCAGCCGCAAGTTTTCCGAGCGTAGTTTTCCAACTCCTGCAATATTCGAGACAACATCCAAGCTTTTCGGCTCACAGGGCTGCTCTGATGACAAAAAGTGACTTGACTTATCCAGCATTTTCTTTGAGATTTGTAGATTTCGCAGTTCAATTCTGCTTTCGCTGTAAGTTTTCATTCCACGAGAAGCGACGCCTGAGTCAAGTTTGACAGTGGCGTGATTTTCCCGGACCAATCACAATTCTTTGCTACGCATAGCAACCAATGAGATTGCTTCAATTTGTATAGACAATAGATTACGTCAAATGGCTTTTTTCGTGTTCGCCAAAGTGGGCAAAGGCCGGCTTTCGAGTTATGTTGAAAGATTTTGAAATAAAAAAAAGCTTTATCGGTGGTAGTTTGTTTCGTTATTATATAAAACAAATAGATTCCATGTTGCCGTGCGTCTGTTCAGTAATAGATCACAGAAGACGTCAAAATGTGGTAAGAACATCAGTGACACACTCGGCTATCGCCTCGTGTGCCACTTTTTTGTTCTTACCACATTTTGACGTCATCTGTGATCTATTACTGAACAGACGCACGGCAACATGGAATCTATTTGTTAAATAGATAGTGAGTAGCGTAGCCAATCAGAGAACGGCATTCGTGATAGAACGCTAGTAGATTTATACTAAACCTCGATAGAAACACAGAACTAGCACAAGCTGTTGACGTCATGATGGTGCGAACAAAGAGAATTTACATTTTTATAATCAAAGTTAACAAGTTGTTTTTCCTTTTGTTTTCGTCGCGGCGTTTTCTAAAAGAAATAGAAAACATGTTCTCCGTGTTTCTATCGAGTTATAAAAACACTCGAGAAAGTTTGGTAGAACACGAAAAAGCTGTCGAAACAGCGGCTCGTGTTCCCACAGCATTTCTGAAGCTCCTAAACTCCCTCTGGTGTTTCTATAACTCGATACAAACACGGTACATGTTTTCTATCTCTTAAATAGTAATAATAAGTTAGTATTTTAAGAGGAGGTCTCCAGTCAAATAGCGTTGGTTTTCAGGAAGGTCCTCTAAAAATTAAAAGTCTAAAATGTACGTGAGATGTCTAAAATACAGAAGTAATAAATGAATAAAACGTAAAACTAAAACTGAGATTTGAAAACGATCTCTGGCTTAAACGATTAAAAAAAATTGCAAGCTTTCCACTCCCTGAACTACAGTCTTCGACGGGTAAATTGTGAATGACAAGAAGCCAAGAAAAAGAAAAAAATTGAATAAAAATACGTGAAATTGCGAAATAATAAAAGCGCAAATAATTATTGATATTTGTTAAAAAGAATAGTGTATCTTATAACATGTTTCATCCTAGCTGGGGCCGTTCAATATTTTCAAGTAACATTCTTGTTATTATCATAGATACAGCTTAGGTTTTAGCGTAATAGGGTTTTAGGGTGTCAGGGTGTTGGGATATTTGGTTGTTAGGTTACTAGGGTGCTAGGGTGTTAACGTTTTCGGGTATTACGGTATTCGGGTGTTAGGGTATTAGGGTATTAAGGTATTAGGGTAGAAGGGTAGAAGGCTATTAGGGTATTAGGCTATCAAGATATTAGGGTATTCATGTTATAGCTAGGTTGTTAGGAAATTAGGGTAAAAGGGTATTAGGGTATTAGAGTATTAGGGTATTAGGGTATTAGAGTACCAGCTTGTTAGGGTATTAGGGTGTAACAATGTTACGGCATTGGGGTATTAGAGTATTATGGTATTGGGGTATTAGGGTGTTAGGCTACTAGAGTATTGAAGTATTAGGGTATTAGGGTATTAGGGTACTAGAGTACAAGGGTGTTAGGGTATGAGGGTGTTAGGGTGTTAGGGTATTAGGGTATTAGGGTACTAGAGTACAAGGGTGTTAGGGTATTAGGGTACCAGGGTATTAGAGTATTAAGGTATTACGGTATTAGAACGTTAGAATACTGGTTATTAGGGTGTTATGGTACTAGGGTGTTAGGGTATTTGGGTGTTAGAGTGCTAGGGTATTAGGGTATTAAAATACTACGGTGTTAAAGTATTAGGGTGTCAGGGTATTTGGGTACTAGGGTATTAGGGTACTAGGGTATTAGAGTATTAAGGTATTACGATAAAACAGCATTAGAATACTGGGTATTAGGGTGTTAGGGTACTAGGGTATTAAAATACTACGGTGTTAGGGTATTGGATTATTACGGTATTAGGGTATTAGGGTACCAGGGCACTAGGGTGTTAGTGTATTAGGTTATTAGGTTATTAGGGTACTAGGGTGTTGGGGTATTAGAGTGTTAGGGTATTACGGTAACGGAGCATTAGGGTATTAGGGTATTAGGGTGTTAGGGGATTAGAGCACTAAGGTATTACGGTATTAGGGTATTAGGGTACCAGGGCACTAGGGTGTTAGTGTATTAGGTTATTAGGTTATTAGGGTACTAGGGTGTTGGGGTATTAGAGTGTTAGGGTATTACGGTAACGGAGTATTAGAGTATTAGGGTATTAGGGTGTTAGGGGATTAGAGCACTAAGGTATTACGGTATTAGGGTGTTAGGGTACTAGATACTAGAGTGCTGGGCTATTAGGGTATTAGGGTATTAGGGTACTAGGGTACTAGGATATTAGGGTATTAGGGTATTAGGGTATTAGGGTATTAGGGTATTAGGGTATTAGGGTATTAGGGTATTACGGTATTAGGGTATTAGGCTATTAGGCTATTAGGGTATTAGGGTATTAGGGTATTAGAGTTTTAAGGTATTGGGGTACTAGGGTGTTAGAATACTAGGGTGTTAGGGCATTAGGCTGTTTGGCTATTAGCGTATTGGGGTATCAGGGTATTAGGGTATTAGGCTACTAGGGTATTAGGGTATTAAGTTGTTAGGTTGTTCAGTATTAGGGTATTGGGTATTAGGATACTAGGGTACAAAATTATAAGGGAATCAGGGTGTTAGGGCATTGGTGTATTAGGGTATTAAGGTACAAGGGTGTTAGGGTACTAGGGTGTTAGAGTATTACGGTGCTAGAATATTAGGGCGCTCAGGTACTAGGGTACGAGGGAGTTAGCTAGGGTGTTAGGGTTTTAGGTTGAGGTATTAGGGTATTAGGGTACAAGGGTATTAGGGTAGTAGGTAGGACGATATTAGGGTACTAGGGTACTAGGGTACTATAGACTACGAGTAGTCCCTCTTTCGCTTAGTCAGTCGTGCGTGACGCGAAAGAAAACCGCGAGAAAAATATGGCCACGCGAAATCCTGGAGGCGAGGAGCGCGCGAAAGGAGGGACTACCGCCTAAGCCCAAGAGTTTGAATTACGCGTTGCTCTCACAACGCAGAAATATGATTGGCTCATGTTAGGAGCGTTGACAACGTGTTGTCAACTTTCGAGATACGTGTGACGTCTTGCAGGAATGTTTTGGAACCGGAGCAAATCGAAGCGGTACCACAGCAAATCGAAACGTTGGAATCGCGCTTCGTAAGCTGTGATGTTCTTGCGAATGTGCCAACAGGCATTGTAAATCTATCCAGTCTTTTGTTTGGCAAAGCTTTCCGCCTCCAACCCGACTGCGAGCGTGTTAGTGATTTCGCCGCTCAACAGCATCGTCCAAGTCAGCGAATATAAGTTCACTGAGCTTGGCCTTTCTGCCCGCGTCCATTTGAAAGATTGAACCGGACTTTTACTTGAAACCGGACATTCACCTTAAAGTTTTCGCTGTTATTGGCAAACATTTCACCGCAGTTGGATGATCTCCTATGTCAAATACATAATGTAAATTCTCGGTTGAAACTCTGCATTTGAAATTTTCGCAATAACTTTTAGATTTACACCTACAGACGCAGCGAAAATCGTTACTAGATGCCTCATTCGCCGTCTTATTTTTAAAACTTCTTTGGCACCTTTGCAGAACGAACACTGAACGAAAATATACTTCTCACGGCATATGTTTTTGCCTGGCTACTTGAAGAGTAGAGTAGACCAATTTTACTCAGGATATCTCCCGGGGTTATTGACAACAGGGGATAATAAGAGGACGTCAAGATGAGAAATCCTAAACCGAAAAATCGTGAAAGGGCAAACTCTTGGGCTTAGGCGGTAGTCCCTCCTTTCGCGCGCTCCTCGCCCCCAGGATTTCGCGCGGCCATTTTTTCTCGCGGTTTTCTTTCGCGTCACGCACGACGGACTAAGCGAAAGAGGGACTACTCGTAGTCTCAGGGTACTAGTGTGTTACAGTATTAGGGTACTAGGCTGTTAGGGTATTAGGGTATAAAGGTACTAGGGTATTACGGTGTTTAGGTATGAAGGTTTTAGGGTATGAAGGTTTTAGGGTAGGGTACTAGGGTACTAGGATTTTAGGGTACTGTGGTATTAGGGTGTTAGGGTATTAGGGTATTAGGGTATTAGGGTACTAGGGTGTTAGGGTATGAGGGTATTAGGGTAGTAGGGTATTAGGGTATTAGGATGTTAGGGTAGTAGGGTATCAGGGTACTAGTGTACTAGGGTGTTATCTTTGAAAAGTTACAATTATTAGACTTTCTGGAGGGTTTTTGTGGTTTTTGTTTTTTCAAGATATTATAAAACTAAAAAAGAACCGCCACATTTACATGAACACACGGTGTGTCTGCATGAAGTCGAAGGCTTTGACCGCGCTGTGTGAAAGAGACTGGGTACTAAAGATACAATTCAGTGATCATACAAGAAGAATCCAGTGGGTTGTTTTTTCGCGGAAGTGAAAGTACCTTGCGTGTTTCTTCGCTTTATGTTTTTGCGCGTAGAGAAGAGTACGTAAGGAACACTAGGGGAGTTAAAATGTTTAAGGGCATGTATTTTTCAAGAGGTTACCGTCTTTTACGCCATGGATTACATCAGAACAGGTTTCTCAAGAACGCGACGATCAGAATGCTTCATGGAGGCGGCTCGGTACGCGAAGCTCTTGAACAACTGAGAGATATTGCAGTAACTCCAGAGCAAACAGACCTTTACAAAGAAGCGATAAAGATATACAACCCTGCTTACAGTTACGAACACCCCGCCTTTGTAGCCTTACCTAATAATGCTGATGACATTAAGCGTTGTCTGCAAATCGCCAACAAGACTGGGACCCCAGTGGCTGTCAAATCCGGGGGACACTGTTTCGCTGGATATTCCACCACTGACAGTAACGGATTTGTCATCTCTCTTAAGAATATGAATCATGTTCAAGTTAAGGGAGACATGACAACTGTACAAGCTGGAGCATGTTGGGGAGACGTGTATTCAGCGCTAGATGATACCGGCTATGTCGCAGTGGGAGGGTGCGTTCCTGCTGTGGGGATTGGGGGGTACATTCTTGGGGGTGGCTACAGTATGTTGTCACGTGGGCATGGTGGCCTGGCATGTGACAAGGCCATGTCTTTTACCATGGTTACAGTTGATGGAAGTAACCTTGTGAAAGCATCAGCTGAGGAAAATCAGGACCTCTTTTGGGCCTTAAAAGGAGGGGGAGGTGGCAATTTTGGAATCTTAGTTGATGTCACTCTAGAAGTGTGTCCGCGACCAAATCAATTCATCTGGAATCGTCTCATTTATAGCACCACTGATGAAAGTGAGCGAGGGCTTAATGCAGTCGGCGAGAATCTAAGCAAGTTTCCTAAAGAGCTCAATCTTGACTTCGCCCTTCATGGTTATTTTGGCAAGAAGACCCTGACCCTGGATGCTGTGTACTCTGATATCCATGAAGACAAAGTACAAGCAAGCCTCAAAAATCTCCACCCAACAACAGAAACACAACCTCAGGTGTTTACCTCGTATCTGCAGTTTTCAACTGAATACAGCCGACGCCATGGCTTTGTTCATCAAGAAGTAGAACCCATTTACGTCAAGGGTGTAATGATTGAATCATTGCCTCCACCTCTAGCAAAATATTTTACCCATATCGATATTCCTTCAGAATGTCTTCTTGAGTTTGTTCACATGGGTGGCGATATTGCACAGCATTCTTCAACGTCCACTGCTTTTCCATTCCGCTCTGCACAGTACAGCTTCTATACGTATGGTAGGTTTCATGACCCTGTTCAGAGAGAAGAGGTAACAAAGTTTGCTACATCAACATATAATGCCGTGAGAGAATCTGGATGCTCTCTTGGTAGTTATGTGAACTATATGGACCGAGATCTAAAGAACTGGGGTGAGAATTTCTATGGTATAAATTACCCACGCCTTTGTGAAATCAAGAACAAATGGAATCCTCTTGGGCATGGGTCCTTGCACTTTCAACAGGAAATTGGTTCCTCTTGGGAGCCTTGATCTTCTGTTTTCCTTTGTGATTTAATTGTTAATTACGTAGTGAACATATGACAGACACAGCATAAATGGTGGTTGAAGTTGAAACATGAAATGATCTCTACAGTGTAAAAACAGCCAGATCAGAAAGAGCAAACACTTTAAGAGTGAGGACAATGTAAAAAGGTTAATCTTTCAAAAGTAGCTAAGAGTATATCTGAGGCATGAATTTTGTTAAAATGTGTGCATGAAATGGAATCACAACCCCCCTTTCCTACCCTAAAATGTCTGGGAGAGATCAATTAATTATTATTGAATTTGCCAAAAAATTGTCACAGGCATGGATGATTCTATTGCTCCATCAAATGTAAGAACATAGGTTTTTAATAGATTTTTAATTATTGTATATTTTAGAGGGCCACATGTTTATTAGCTGTATAACTATTAGGTGTTTTACCATCTATAAATAAAGATTGATTGATTGATTGATTGATTGAAGAACAAGCATTAAAAGGGACAAAAGTCAACTAATTCATGAAATAGAAACTCAGAACTCATTCTCCTAAACCAATACTCAGTTCTTCCATACATAGTATGTGGTTTTATACCTACATGCATGATTTAGTTACCCTTTTTTGGTCTTTTTGGTAGATGAGAGTGAGCAACATTTCTAGTAAAATTATCAGAGAGACCTTTTGACTATCTGCTTTTTGTTTTGTTTTGTTTTGTTTTGTTTTTTTTGATGGGGATGGGGGTGTGGGTCAACTTAAAAGTGCATCTAATCTGATTCAGGCACAAAATCACATCAAATATCCCCTGAAAAATATCCCCTGAAAATGCTAAAACTTGGCTAAAATATGTGCAAAAAATTAAAAAATGTCTTTTGAGCACTTTCCATTGTATCTAGGAGCTGTAGTGACCAGTGCAGTGGACTGTGAGAGCTAGCCTGTATCAGGGAGACTTCCAGAAGAGTTGGTATAGATGCGATCTTGGTTGGCACCCATCAAATGAAAACCTTTGCCCAAACAGTGTTTAATCTAACAAATATCTTTTAAGTTTAAACAATGTACTAATAATTTGTAACTTAACATTAAGTTAAAGAACAAATAGACTTTGCTGTATCATATTTTTAGAAATAATTTAATATATAATTTTGTATCATTTCAGAAATAAAAGATCTAGGAGAAATGTGAACTCGATAGAGACTGGAATCTAATGTATAAAAGTGGTATTTCTTAACCGCGGGTGGGCGGGGGGGGGGGGGGGGGTTACTTCCAGAAAAGTTGGTTGGGGGTGTGCGGCCCACTTCCCCAAACCCTTACCCTATTTATGACCAAAATCTGCATTTTTTGCTACCCTATTTATGACCTAACCAAAAATTCAATAGTCTATTTACGACCATTGTCACTGACACAGTTGCTCCAAACATAAGTTATGAAGGGCTTTTGTTGATGGTCTTATTGATAATGATGAAGAAGTAGCTTCTTCTAAGAAACATACCCAATTCAAGACTAGAGTGTTAAACCCATACCCTATTTATAACCAAAATGGCCAAAATCAATACCCTATTTATGACCAAAATGGCTGAAAAACCCTACTGTTTAGGGCCACACATGCCTATATAACCCATATAAGAGAGTACCCCCCCCCCCGAGTTCTTAAAGGCCTTCTGTAATAACTCAAAGAAAATTATGATGAGCTTTCTTTCATTACATGGACTGTAAGTTCATCAGTGTAAACAATTTATCTGGATAAGATGTGGATTAGGTTAATTAAGCACTTAAGGTGCTTCAAAAACCTGTGCCTTTGTTGGAACACATTAAAATGTCCTGATTAATACTTTTTCACCTTTACCTTGGGCAGTAACTTTTCTTTTTGTTCACGTTTCCTCAAGCTTACGGTTCTTTCAGTGTTTTTTGCTTGAGGAAAAATCGAAAAACATTTTTTAAAAGTTTTTTTTGCCGATTTTTTCCCGCGCCATTAGGACCAGCAACGCACTGGGAACTAATGAAGGACTGCGACCCATGAATCTATGCGGGCTTAACTTCAATATGGCGTCTCCTGTTGAATGAATCGTCGAGAGCTGTTTGTATCCTTTACTTAGTCATCTCGTGGTGATCAGGACGACAACACAGGTAAAATGCATCGTTAATAATACGTCATCGCGTATATTAGTTTTATTCAGGGATTCAGAGACAAACATATACCAAATATCGATATTAGATCGAACAATTCAATTCGATCTTCTGACAGATCGAGAAGCGTCAACGTGTTGAACGCGACAGTTAGTGTGCATGCTTTCCTTTACCATTTCTCTGGGTCGTCATATTCATTTTCAAGTCATTTATTTATTTTGAATCTTGATCAAGTGGATAGAGGTGTACATGTTGCTGACGTTCAAAATATTTGTTTACTACGAGCCTCATAAACAGTCAATGTTGAATTCCTTTTAGCTCAAGAACGATGTCATCTTTACCACCCAATGCTTTACCAACACCCCCGGTACCCATCTCCCGGCCAGCAGGACGAGCAGGGCGCAGCACTCCACGGCGTAGTTCTTCACGTTCCATCAAGAGAAAGAAGTTTGACGATGAACTTGTTGAGAGCAGTCTTAAAAAAGCATCAAAACAGAGAGGTGATGTCCCTGGATTGGAAAAAGATATAAAAAGAACTTTGGTAAGCTGATGATGTAGGTAAAAGGTCTGTGTCTAAGCTCAGTGGTAGTGGCAGTTATCACCAGTTTCTGTAGCAAGGAGTGACAGTGAGTATTTCTTCTTCCCCTGGGATGGGATGCTAGTCCATTGCAGGATTGCCCCTAGCACTCAATAAGGATTATCCCAGCACTCAATTTGCAGGTTGCCATTTGTACACCTAGGTGGAGAGAGGCACTGTGAGAGTTAAGTGGATGGGATGCTAGGCCACCATAGGGTTACCCCCAGCACTCAATTAGGATTCTCCCAGCACTCAATTTGCCGGTTGTCATTTGTACGCCTAGGTGGAGAGAGGCACTGTGAGAGAGTGTCTTCTCCAGGAACACAGTGCATCAACTATGAGGCCACCATGCCTCCCCATGTATTGGTAAATGTAAACTATAAGGCACATTCTTCATTCTCACATGCTATGCTATAAAGTGCTTGGTTTCAAGCTAATGTGAGAATAAGTTGCTTTACACTACATAACAGAAATGATAAGGAGGTGTGAAATTTTTTTGGTCAATGTTGTTGAGAAAGTGGCAATTTTGGTACTTTGGTTTTTTAGTTTTGAGAAAAAAAAAATTTCTTCAAATACAATTTTACAAACCTGTTTGACTTTTACTTTACTTTGTCTTATTATGATTGTTAGCCATTGTAAACCAGTTTTAATTTAAACGAAATTTACATTTGCAGCTTTCATGTTTGATTCTAATGCAACCCTAGTGAAAGTAATATCATAGTTATAGAACATATGGCTCTACCACTGTCGATAACGTTTGTTCATTTATATTTTCAAATTTTTGTCTCCTTGTAAATTCGGTAGCCGACAGGTAAAGGTTCTTCAAGAAAACAGCGTAAAAGCAAGGTCAGCATCATTTGAGTATGGATAAAGTCTCCTCTCTTTTATCAATTTTTTACCAATATTTCACCTTTCTGTTTATCACTGCCTTGTTTTTTTCCTTGACCACAAGACATGATGACAATGAAATTTATCTTATCGCAGAATCCTCAAGTGAATAAAGACTTTGGACGATGGAGACCGTCAGATGATTTAGCTCTTATTACAGCAGTTCAGCAGGTAAAACTCATAGCATTCTGTAAACATTCAGCAATTTGAGTGAAATGGCCTGACCTCGTCAGCAGAGCTGTAAATTCCCGTGCCCCCCCCTTGCAGAATCCATGGAGTGCTTCACATCTGGGAGGGACACTGCTGGCCTGCAGTTGTCTTGAGTTGAAATTAGCCTAAATTACATTGAGCCATGTTAACAATTTTGTCATTGTGTAAAGGTTACCGTATACCTGTAGAGGTGTCTCACACCCAAGCAATGTTGCGTGTTCAGTTTAAACTGTACATAGCTAAACCCCTATATCATATTAAAGATTTTAGAGCTAGCCAAGAATTTTAGAACTATACCAAGAATTTTGAAATAAAATGAACTGTCAAATTTTTCATAACCTCTACATGAGAGTGTTCAAATCACCTTTTGAAAGCTACAAGTCAAACTGAATTTTGTATTTTTGTTAATGTAATTTGTTTCTCAGTTTCCAGATCCAAAGCACTAAAAAAGTGTCTTATTTTGCCCTATTCAGTGGCAGTAAAAATTAACAGAACATTTTCAAAATAGGATTTAAAAAAATATTGGATGCAAGACACCTCTAAGGGTGTATGGTATCCTTAGTAATCAATTTACTAAAATTGGAAACTACTTATAACTGCAGTGATGTTTTCTTTCTTGTAGACAAATGATCTGACTGCTGTTTACCTTGGAATAAAGTTTTCTTGTCGATTCACGCAGAAGGAAATTCAAGAGCGATGGTACCAACTTCTCTATGACCCTGTGGTGTCCAGGTGTTTTAACTTTGTTTTGCTTCATTTTGAAATGATTCTACTTAGCATTCAGTGTTGCACTAGGCTTTCCAAAATTAGCATCTTGGGCCCCTCAGCTTCAAACTTTGAGGGTTCTTTTAAGTATCCTCATAAATTGACTGTCTGAGAAACTAAGTCCTTTTTGGCACCATTTTTCATTCGAAGACTTTTAAAATCAAAACGTCGAACTATCATTTCTATTTAGATTTTAGTTAAATAATAATAGTTTTTCTTGATGTTTCAATTCAAGGCTGGCCACCACTGCTGTCAAACAGCTGCCTCCAGATGTTATAGCTGCCGCACAAAACAATGCACTTTGGAGTAAAGACGAGGAGCACATTTTAGCAAATGTTCCTGCGGTATGTTAGTGATGCACAGCAAAATTTTGACAAGGAGATGAAGGAGAAAGAGTTGTTTATTGTTTGCAAAAGCCATGGTTTTTTCTCTGCAGTAGTTACATTGGAGATTGAAGGAACCCAGTAACTCTAAATGTTTTTTGTAACTGCACATTGTCTTCTTCAATAACATTAACTGCAGTGGTTAAATCTTCTTGTTTTATCTGTGTGAAAGTTGCGAAGTACACTATAATGTGTATTTACTGTTTTATTTATTATTGTATTTTAGAATAGCCCAGCTTCTTTGGAATTATTCCAAGATTTGTTGGATAAAAACCCGTCAGTTTTTCACCAGTGTCGATCACCTAAGGCCTTAAGGAATCACTGGCTCCTCATGCGACAATACCAGCTTCTCTCTGATCAGGCAGGTAATAACATCAATCAAACAGTGAGTTGTGTATTCATTGTTAAACTTGTTTGTTCATTTACACTGTGTTTGTTCTTTTTTGAAATATTTATCATTTATCATGTAAGCACAACAGCTCTTAAACTCTTTTTTTAGTTTCCACAGCAGAACATGCAATGAGTTTTTCTGATGCTGAGGAACAAATTAATGATGCCGAGCTTTTGTAAGTATTAATTAATACAGTCCAACCCCTATTAAGCAGCCACCTATTAAATGGCCACCCCTATTAGGCGGCCAGCAATCAAAGTCCCAATGATGGTTTTTTTATTGTTTGTACCTCTGTTAAGCGGCCAACCCCTTTTAAGCGGCCACAGTCCATTTCCCTGAGGGTGGCCGTTTAATAGGGGTTTGACTGTACTACTGGGAAAATAATAATTTTCTTTAACCAATATTATAACAGAGGTCGGTCAGTAAATGCAAAGAGCAACAAACCGTGAACACACATCTAAGATTTTCAGATATGTTGGTTTTGATAATGGAGATGACAGCATGCTTCTACTGCTCAGAGACAGAAGAAAGCCTGGGTCCTAAGAATAAGAAATTTTGGTTTAAGCAAAAGCTCATCATTCTCATACTGATATTCATGCTCATGAGGGTCTTAAATAGTGAGATAGCACATGTTCACAAGGATTCTGAACTCAAAAAATACAAAGTCAAATCCTAACCTAACCCTGAATTACTTTTGACAGAAAAAAATGATCTTTTTTAGGTTCAAATATGGTTGGTTCTTTGTTTTACTTTCTTTGATGTAAAATCCTGGTTATCTGCCTGCCAATTATTCTGAATTAAAAATTATTTGATTTATAAGTATTGTCTCTCATTATATAAATCAGCCTTCATCCTCCTAACTTATACTCTCACAGGACCTTGTTTAAGTTCAGAGCTTAAAACAAGGTCTTATTAAACTGTGTTGCAAGCACTCCCATACAGAAGAGTTTCTTGTTTGCTGGTCGCACGAAAATTGGGGTAAGAGTGAAAACTCAACAGTGTCGGGGTGGTGGGGGACGTGAATGCTTGTTACTCAAGCTAACATTTTATCACCTTGTTATCCTGTTGAAAGTATTAATGAAATGTTGAAAATGTTTTTGATATTGCTAGAGAAACCAAAGATGATAACCTGGAACAAGAGCTCTCTTTAGCTGATAGACGCAACAAGCGAGAAATTCGTCTATTAGAAGGAGAGATTCCACTCTGGCAAGTTATCGTGGAGAAACTCAATGCAGCCAGTAAGATTTTGTGTCATTTTCATAAGAAGAACACTTCAGCATGATGAGATGATGAGAATAGAGTCCTAAAGTGGTGATGTCACAAAAATAAAATTTGTGAAATTATAGGATGTGATGTCATATTCTTATAGAGAATCCTAAAAGATGCCCTCATCCCAAAAATTACCTCTGAGTTCCAATTCCCGATAGAGATATTAGGTATCAAAGTTTGACAGCATCCCGTACAAACCCTTCAAAATTTGTTTCAGTTCCTTCAGTTTAGAACTGACTCAAAATGAGAGAGATTTATATGGGGCAGTACCAAATTTTCATCCTTTATATTTCGGCTGCAAATTACAAGTAATTTTTGGCGAAGGCCCATTTTTAAGGATGCTCTATTCAAAAATGGTGCCAAATCCCATAATTTCTCAAATTTATTTTTTGTGACGTCACGCTTTAGGACTCTATTAATCTCTTATGGGGCACAAAACGTCGTGCAGAAATCCGTAGGCTGGGCCAATTTGGCAGAGGAATTCTCTTCAATTAATCAATCAATCAACAATCAGTCAGTCAGTCAATCATTCAATCAGTAAATAAATCAATTAATTAATCAATCAGTCAGTCAGTCAATCAGTGATTTAGACGTGCAATGGTTCGTAAAAATAAGTCGGTGCTTACTAATGATAAAAAGATTGCATATAGTTATTTGCCACATTGGATAATCACAACAATTCGCACCTTTAATAAGTCAAGAGTGTAATTAATTTATTAGAATGAATTTCCATCAGGTGGTAGTGACGCCCTCTGATTTGTTCTCAGCCGGAACTACCACAGTCACCCCAGCCAGTGAATTTGATTCACACACACTTGCTGTGTTGAGAGGCCGTTTAGTTAGGTACCTCATGCGCTCCAGAGAGGTAAGTCTTATCATTATCATTATCATTATCATTATCATTATCATTATCATTATCATTATCATTATCATTATCATTATGACTATTATTATTATAACTGCATACCTGCAGCTTGCCCAAGGCCAGTGAGCAAGGAAATTTTGGAGATTATTTGACGGCAAACTTAGTTATGTCATTGATTTTCTTTGTTCGGTGTTCAACTTTTCCAGATCACTGTTGGAAGATCAACGGCAGATAATCATGTCGATGTTGATTTGTCCTTGGAGGGACCGGCGTGGAAAATCTCCAGACGACAGGCAGTCATCAAACTTCGTAGCGATGGTGAATACTGTGTTATTAACGAGGGCCGTAGACCGCTGTACATAGACGGCAAGCCTGTTGTCATAGGAACCAAAGCGAGGCTCCATCACAACTCCACTTTCGAGGTAATTTGCCGAATTCGAGGGTAAATAAAGCTTATGATTTTGATGATGATATGATCTATGGCTATTCCTAGGCTCTTTCTATATTCTGTTCTCATCATACAAAAATCATATTTGTAAATAACTTGGGTAAGGTTGTTTGCAACTTTATTTCTAAAGATTAAGTGAATTTCGATTGATTGTCGACCGAAAAAAAGGGAAAAAAACACTTTTCCTTTTAAGAGAAAAACCAAAGGTGGCGTGATTTTAGTACATTTTCCCGCGTTTGGCACGTGCTGCATGGTGTGACTTCGGATTATGATTGGTTTATTTTGGTATTTACTCTTGCTGCAATTGGTTAGATGTGTTTGGATGTGTCACGAGTGCAAAAAAGAAGAAATATCATAACCCATTGATCATGATTAACGCACGCTACGCGGGAGAAATTTGAAAACGGATGTTTCACTCTTGAAACGCATCAAACGTCTGCCGTCCACGCTACGCGGAAGAATTTGAAAACGCAACGATCAGTGGTCATTTTGAATTTGTGATTAAGGAACACTCGGTCAGTGAAATCATGTGATTATCGTGACGTCATCGTTTTCGAGAAGCTCCGTTTTCAAAATGTTTTCCGTCGACACGAAAACGAAAAGCCGACGTTTTCAAATTCCTTCGGTTTGAAGAGCGTTTTCGAAAAGCTCCGTTTTCGTGACGGATTAGTGTGGACGTAAGGCCTAACCGTAGAAACAAAGCTGCGTTTTCAAATTTCTTGGGCGTAGTGTAGTTTGAAACTATTTCATTCACCATTCAATTAACTCAGTCTTTTCTTCAACAGATTTGTGGTCTTCGCTTCGTGTTCCTAATAAACCAAGATATTCCTGGAGCTGTCAAGGAAGTAAAGCAACCACCGCCGGCACAGCATGGAAAAGCGGCTTAAACATGGGAGGAAAGCTGCGATAATTTCAACCTTCATTGCTGAAAGAGGCGTGGAGAAAGCAAATGATGCTTGTGGCTCACCGAAGTGACGTGTTCATCTTCGTCAAGTTTCCGATTGTTATCGACCAATGAGAAACGTGGGCGAGCACTCAAGAACTTAGCTAGAGCTGCTGTCGCGAAAAGTTAAACAGAAACACTTTAATTATGAACGAGGAGTTGATTCGGCGGTTTTGTAAAAAGGATATATTCATTGGTGTTTTAGTTTAAATTGACCACTAATGTATACGACTGAGTTTTCCATTTCGCTATATAGAGTCTGCTTACGTACATATTTGTAAACCTTTTGAAAAGATAAGATTTGGGCATTTTGAAGGTCAACAAAAACGTCACTTTTTCATTGTTCCCCCACTCTAACGGATTGTAGGGTCTATTTAAGTGTAAATAACAGTATAACAGCTATATATATACGAAGTAAATGTTCGTGTGTCTTAAACCCGTTTCAGAATTTTTCCAAGAGTTCGGTTTGTTTACTGGGGATGGGATTCACCAACTCCTAACAATCCTCAACCATAGCTAAATAAATCAAAATTACGTGAAAATAAAGTTTTCATCCTACGGGTAATGCGTTGTTTGGTTCCTGGGCCTGTCTCACCGTCAATGCCCGCGCGCCCTATACCTTCGAAATACTGTATTCCTCCTGCCCAAACCATACTCGGGTAACTCGCGGGCTGTGTTTTTTTGAGCAGTAAATTTCGAGTAGAGGAGGAGTTGCTCGACAGTCGTTACTTTTCTTCCTTCCGGCAATTGGAGGAGGTCTGGGGAGGGAAGGCGATTTCCTCATCCGGAAAAAAATGGGGGGTTTCTTGCTGACGTCATTGTCTACATTTTCGCCCAATCCCTCTGCTCTACATGTAAGATATGTATTGACTTCAAGCAGTATAAGAGCTAATGAAACTTTGTACATGGTTAAATGTTTAGCTCTTTGGGTGTAATTTTTGGCTTTGAAAACTGCAAAATTTCTGGGCGGCAAAAGTCCTAATGGGCTCATACGTTCCTAATAAAAGTTTTAGTTTTTAAATCTGCGTCGAACAAAAAGTATTCAACAAACCGGACTCAAATTGGCTAATCGTGTTATGACCTTTTATGTTCAGAACTGATGTTTTTGTAGCTTGATTAGAAACCAGTATCGCTTATGCTAATGAGGCAAATATTGTAAACAACGATTCTCCAATACTCAAACGCCATCTACTCTTTCAATTTCCTAGAAGTGGGATGAGCTAGAGCTGGTAATGGCCACTCTGAGAACGAGAATGAAAAAATAAATAAATAAATAAAAATTTTTGAAAGATATAACGCAAAACTCGGCCGGTTCCAATCTGATCTTAGATGTGTCAATCATTCCATATAAGGAAGCGTGAGGTGACAAGTTAGAATTTCGAACGGTGCTGAAGCCAGAAATTCCATCACACTGTCGTGTCACGGACTGGAAAGCGTTGCTGGTTTCCTAGCAGCTGAATATTGCAGCTCTCTCTAGCTTGGTCATTTATCAACATCATGAACCGATATTGCCTATAGATCATTTTAATTGGAAGACACGGTTTGGTGTACTCGAGTGGTTTTAACACGGCGAGAGATCACTCAAAACATCGCTCGTGATTCACACGCCGAGAGGTCAACACAGTGACTACTGGCTTCCTCGGGAAGAGAAGGGTTGTTTATCAAGACAACAGAGAAAAGGATATGTTTACGGATATTGCTTGATAAAGAACATTTGGATTATTTGTTGCTGAAGACGGTGATGAAGGAGCCAAAATTGTTTTCGGGAAGTTAATTAGGCGAGGCGCGTAATACAAATGTTGAGTTTTACAAACAAGGATTGTGCCGAATACGAATTTCCTGAGTAAGCTTAAATACGACGACTTGGACACAAATTATGGCGTATCTACCTCCACCAACACCGACGTTCGAAAAGGACAGGATAAGAGCGTTGAAAAATGAACGAATTAACTCTCAAAAGAAAACCTTTACGAAGTGGGTTAATTCTTTCCTTGATAAGGTAAGCTTAAGTGTAAAAATTGTCAGGTGGCGTTTGTAACACGACAAACTAACTTAAATAAGAGTAATTTTACAAGCATAACTTTGTTAGAGTACAGACTTGCATAGAGTAAGGTTCTGCAAGCTTTTTAGTGTCTATTTTGTAGTAAATTATATTATTTAAGAAGTTTTATACACTCAGATTAATGCACATCTATATGCTTGTTATGCAAAGGCAGGGCCATTAGTCCTTTCAAGTGAGGTAAGTGGTTTCAGTTGAGTGGAATATTTTTGTGACAACCTACAATGAATAGGTTTGTCACTAAATCTTGCCAGAGATACAATACATGTATGCTCTACCTGCCACTTGTTTTATCAAACCTGATTGGCTATTTTGTAGTAGGGGTTGCAGAGTGTGTAAACTTTTGAACCCCTAAAAAATGTGATCTGAAAAATTCTTACAAATAAATTGCAAATTCCCGGTATGCTTCCTTGCAATCTTTCACCTCATGTACAGCTGATTTGGAAAAGTTGTTCTACAAAACAGGGCTGTCATTAAGTTTAGAGTCACCTGTAGCCTCGTTCTCCACACCCATAGCAAACTTTTTCTTTGTGAATGAATTTTATGAACAACAAGCAATTTCACCTGTAGCATCAAGGGAAAATCAATCATACTCAGCCATAACAGGTGTTACGGGTTACACTGCTACCCTTAATGACAACCCTGCAAAAGTGCTGATATGTATTATGGATAATGTTAGCAATTACCCCTGTTTGACTGAAGTCTTGAATATGAGTATTTATGGTTTCACCTTCAATTCCTTCATTATTTAATGCCATGGACTTTGATCAAGCAATGCTGAATGACCACTACCCATAATACCTCTCAGCATTGTCATGCTGACGCCAGGACATCCTTCCTGGAAATAGCCGTAAGCACTAAAAGTAAGTAAATCATCTCTGCAACAGTGTTCCCAGGGTGAGCCTGCTGATGAAGACAATATACAAGGGTTTGATTCTAACAACAGAAGCCCTTGACCCAATCATGACCCAATTTCTGTGTCTGAGTGGAGAGAGGCACTGCGAGAGTAACACATCTTGCCCAAAACACAACTGGTCCCCTGGCAAGGGATCAAACCCACTAGTAGGCCACTGCCTTATTAAATAATTGTGATCAGTAATGTTTCGTTACAAGTTTGAGCTTATATTTTTACAGAATAACAACCATGTAGATGACTTATTCAGCGACTTGTGTGATGGTAGATTGTTGATTTGTCTTCTTGAGACTATTTCTGGTGAAAAGCTGGGAAAAATTGGTATGGATTTATTAGGCAAATACACTGTAGATTTAAGTTTGTTGACACGATGATATTAATAGTACTAAGTAAACTGAACTGTAGAGTACAGTCAAACCTCTCCACAACAGCCAGGTTTGACTGAATATACTTTGGCACCTTTCTGCAACAGCCATGTGACTGTCTGTGGAGAGGATGTCATAAGGAAGTGTCTGGGGATGGGTGCACAGGTTGCACCAACCTTTAAACTAATCGTAATCTTTTATCTTGCCTTCGACTGGAAGCAAAATGATAATTAAAAACATGACCAGTGTTCATGGTTCTTGGTCTTACTTTATAACTGAGTGATCTCATTTAAATTGTTATTGATATCTGCTGTAGATTGAAATTCCTACTTTGTACATTGCTCAAATCAAATTGTTACATTTCTTGGATTCATATTCATGTGCTTGGTTAACATTTTGTGTTCTCTTTCCTCAGCTCGTGGAAAACTCAGGGTTCATAAGATTGAAAATGTAAACAAAGCCCTTGAATTTCTACAGCGTTCAGTAAGTTTATGATAGATACATGTACAGAAAGATAAATTCACGAATCAGATTCGTAATTGACAACATTATTGCATAAAACCTGTAACTTCCAAATTTGATGATCTGCATAGGAAGTTGATGGAAGTTTCATCTTTGTTGCCTCAATTAGAAACTGACCAATATGTAGATAACTGAAAACAAGTTTACAGGATGTGGCTTGTTCACTATTCTGACTTATTTAATTTTGTTTTAGGTGAAGTTGGAGAGTATTGGAGCAGAAGACATAGTTGATGGCAATGAGCGTTTGATTTTGGCAGTGATTTGGATGATTATACTTCGATTCCAAATAGCAGACATTTCTTACCAGGTATGACTTAAACGTTTTTGAGACATGATATTATATGAAGAGAATAATATTCATTAGTGTTCATATGATAAATATTAATGTATTTTAATAAATTTCTTGTTATTGTAAGTGAAGTGACTCGGAAATTATCTGGTATACATTTTCTAAGGGGGTGTTTTTGGTGTGAGCCCTCTCCCCTCCCCACTTTCAAATCAAGCACTCATCATTAGTGATTTTTTGAAAAAAAAACAAAATCAAACAAACAAAAATGTTTGTTTTAACCCCCATTCCTCCCGCACTGTCCTCTGAATTTTTCGCGACCTTTCTTGGGGTGGGTATGGACATTTCCTGAAATGCCACAATTTTAAGTAGTTGTCTATTGGGAGAACGTGGTTTAGTAGTTTGTAAAGTTAACTGATTTCTTTCCAGTCCTTGTCCAGACTTGGTTCCTTGCTATTTATAATTACATGTATTGTAATTATTTCAGGATGAAATGTCCAAGGAGAAAAAGTCTGCAAAGGAAGCGTTACTTCTTTGGTGCCAAAGAATGACAAGAGGGTAGGAATATGTATAAGTATTGACTTTACAGCTGTTCTGTTGTCAGAGTTATTAGAACTACATTATAAAATGAAGGCAGTTTATATAAAGTACAAGGTTAGGGTTTTTTCAGATGTGGAGTGTAACAATACTAAAGAACTCTTGCTAAGACAAAGAGCGTTCATTCTATAGTCACTGGAAAAAAGTATTAAAAATATGAAACTTGTGTTCACAGTTCGAGTATCCACACAATGTAAATGACATACCTGGATAAAGTTAACTGATCAATTGGATAAAAAATGCATTCTGAATGAAAACAATCCACTGGATTGTGCTCGATTGAGTTCAGTAATTGTACAATAGTATTCAGGTGTAGATGTGTAACTTTCCTTTTTATTGCATTCTCTCATTGTGAAGGTATCCTGGTGTTGATGTACAGAACTTTACTACAAGTTGGAGGAATGGTTTAGCATTCAATGCCCTCATCCATAAGCACAGGTAAACTCTGAAATGGTAACAGTAAAATGTTTTCATTATGTGACAGTCACTTTTTGTTTGGCATAAGTCTAAATTAATACTATTTTAACATACAACTACAGTCGAACCCCTATTAAGCTGCCACCTATAAAACAGCCACCCCTATTTAATAGGCGGCCAGCAATCAAAGTCCCAATGATGGCTTTTCTATTGTTTCTACCTCTATTAAGTGGCCAACCCCTTTTAAGCAGCTACAGTCCATTTCCCCGAGGATGGCCGTTTAATAGGGGTTTGACTGTAGTTTTGTAGTAGTATACAGGGCTGTAAATAAGGGCCATAACCCTTAGCACTCTCCTGTTGTGGCACTTGACCTGGCCTGCTCCAAAAACTACAATCGGCAAGAGTGAGATTTTTGCCGCTTCCAGATTGTCTTTTGTCATGAATTCTTTTATTTCAAGGCTATCACTTGACATATCCCATGTATCCTGTTGGACATCAACCTACTGTAGTTTGTTGGCATTGTATGGATCTCCAAAACACTGCATCAATTTTTGACAATTTCAATTGCATCTCTGACTTTCGCTTGTGATCTCCATCACATCACTGAAAGTCGTGCATGGATTGGAAGATTTTGATCACATGTCCAAGACACTGTTCAAGTGTGACGTAGAATGACTATAAATAATTTTTTTCAAAAGGTCTGTCCACAGCAGGAAAGTTAAAAAGAACTTTTAGATAATACAAGTATACATGGCCAATTTTCAATTTTACAGTCAGAAGGCCATTCTAGTTTCTACTGAAACCTATCCGTTGAATTGAAAATGATCGATATGAAGTGTTTATAGTCTGAAGGCTTTGAACCATTAAGCTGTTTCTCACTGTCTTCACTTACAGACCTGACATAATCAACTATGGCTCCTTGCGCCCCAACCAACATGAGGCAAACCTGAATAATGCCTTTAATGTTGCCGAAGAGAGTTTGGGTATTGCCAAGCTATTGGATGCAGAGGGTATGATAATTCTTTTTACACGCATTTTAATATTTTTAACGGATTTGGATAAGACTTTGCTTGATTGAGTTCGTTGTTTCACATGCACTGGACTGTACTGATGTCCAACTGTTGTTCCTTAACAATTTCACTCAGATGTGGATTGTCCACGGCCTGATGAGAAGTCCATCATGACTTATGTGTCAATGTATTATCAATATTTTGCCAAGATGAAGAGTGAAGAAACTGGAGGGAGGCGTATTGCTAAGGTGGGAGTCATTTACTTACTTACTTGTATTAGATAAAAGGTAAAGTAAGGTTAAGTCTGCATACGAGCCAAGTGGCCCATCAGGCCAGAACTTATCCTAGTTTCCGTGGCATGAAGGGACTAGGAGTATTTCTACTCCCCCCTGGATGGGATACTAGTCCATCACAGGGTTACCCCCAGCGTCAAAATTAATTCGCTGGTACCTATTTATCTGAGATTGAAGTGTCTTGCCCAATCTCTTGTTTTTCTGTAAACAACCACGGGCTTATAGAAAAAAATTGAAAGACGCAATTTTTCCGTTATCTTTTTCAAATTAAAAAATACATTTGGCTTTCATGCCTTTCATCTAAAAAAGTTGAAAATAACTCTATAATTTTTGAACTGGTGTGTGGAAGAAAATTCAGTGGTGAACAAATTATAAAGACAAGAGGGTGTTTATGTCTTGGAACTATATGTTTTCAATAGATACTTGGAATCTTGATGGAGGTGGAACAAATGGAAAAAGATTATGAGCAGATGGTGTCTGATTTGTTAAACTGGCTCAACTCAAAAATTGTCGAACTTGGTCGGCCATTCCAGAAGTCTATGATGGCAGTTCAGAGAGAGATGGCAACATTCAAGCATTTCAGAACTGTGGAAAAGCCTCCAAAGTAAGTTGATTATATTTAAAAAATGTTTAAAAAAAAAAAGAAAAGAAAGGTCTTTACTTGTCATTAGTGGTGTAGGAACCCTTAGCATGCAGTAACAAATTTGGCAGATTTGACGAAATTTTGCAAACTGAGTGAATGTTGCAAACTGAGTGAATGTTTGCAAACTGAGTAAAATTTGTCAAAACTACTACATGTAATTCAGCTGGGTGGAATTGATGGATTTGGTGACTTTTCACCAGCCAGGTCATCTCTATTCACTCACATAATTTTGTCAACAACCTGGGGGAAATGTTGTCCCATTTTTCACTTATGCCAAATTTGTCATTTTTGCCAGATTTGTCACTTTTGCCAAATTTGTCAACTTTTGGGGGCCCTTCTGTTGAAGTCATCTCTATTTTCTCGCACTAATGACAAAATTACCACAGATTGATAAATTTCATCAAAACTGTCGATATCATCAACAAAATTTTGTCAAATCTGCCTTTCTGTTACTTCATATTGTATCTCTAATTCTTTTACCAGATACACAGAACGTGTGAACATTGAGGCTCATCTCTTTAGTTTACAAACTAAAAGGAAAGGTAACAATCAGCAACCTTATGTTCCACCTGAGGGGCGACTGGTACTGGACATCAACAAGGCGTGGCAGGTCATGGAGAGTGCCGAGCATGATAGGGAAATGGCACTTCGCCAGGAGTTGATTAGGTAACTGCAGAAATGTCTTGTCTTTTTTTTCTCTTTCAATACAAATTCCTGGTACAAATTTAGGATTACATATTTGGAGCTTACCCTTTGGTTAGCTACACCTGTGTGAGGGTATATGATCCAGTGACGTGAAGGCTGCCCGGTCTTATTAGCCCATTAAGGTTATTTTGGGCAGCCATGTAGTCTTTTTATTTTAACTTATTTTTGTTCATCTAATTTCTAATTTCTAGCTGAGTACAAATAAAGTTGTTGTTGTTGTTGTTGTTGTTGTTGTATGAAGCTTTTCAGATTCTAAAAGTATCACTGTCTCCGATCACCGCCTTGTGTTGTGGGTGCAATCTCACATCGCGTGTCTCTCAGTCTAGTCAGGAGAATTAAAGGATACTGGCATTTGTTGGAGCTACACGTTTATGACAATGTTGGAAGATAACTTACATTACTACAGACTGCCATGTCATCCAACTGTAATAACACTCCAAAATACTTCTAGCTATGGAAACTGAGATAATCTTCAGCAGTAAAGGCTGCTCTCCCTGGATGCAGATTTGCCCTTTTAAATTTGAGTAGGTTCTTGCTGCAATTACCAGTTGGTAGGTAAGTTCAGAAAATGCATCAATTTCTTAATATGTGATTTATGTGGGCTTTTTTTTCAGACAAGAGATGTTGGAAAAGTTGGCTGATAAGTTTGAAAGGAAGGTAAAATGTTTAATTAGCACATTATGTCATGATGATTTTATTATGATTGTCTACTCCAAACTGCAAATGTTAATCACCCTACAGTGTAGACTAGAGTATGAAAAAACTGTGAATGTTTTTGCCGCTCTTGTTGCTGCTCCATGAAAATATTTTCTGGTGTTCAAGGGAAGAACCCAGGGCTTGAACCATTGACCGTCTACATCAAGTCCAACATACTAAGTTACACATGACCATAGAACTTCCATATCATACTGATGTGGTGTGTCATTGTTCACTAATTTGGGGGAGGTTGGAGGCCTTTGGCACTCAGGAGCATCTATTATTGGCACATAGTACCTAGATTGGGATCTCACTAAAGGCTAGCAAATTCTTGAAACCCAGCCATGAATCCCCAGTCAAAACCTGTCACCTTCATGTAATGAGACGGTGGAAATGAGGAGAGAGTGGGGAGAGAGTTCCAAATGCTAGACCTCACTTACTGTGCTGATGTGCTGATATGCATGTGCTAATATTGAAACAGTTTGCCACAGTTAGAGCAAGGTTTAAAACTTCTTAGGCTACATTCATCGGTACAACCATACATCACAAGTCAACCATTTTTATCAGGAATGCTCCTGCTTTTCAAACTCTCAATCCCGATGTTCTCCAATTTGCAGGCTTCTCTTCGTGAGTCCTGGCTGGATGATATGATGCATGTCCTTGAAGGAGAAGCACTGGGTCAAGATGCTGCTACTGTGGAGGCAGCCTTCAAGCGTCATGAAGCAATTAGTACTGATGTCAAGGCCAGGGTTAGTGTTAAAAATGTATATACGTTAGCATTTAGGTCTGCATTGCACCCAAAGGGCATAGTGTGTGCAGAGGTCTTTGTCGCTATAGCCTTCTAGATGCATTGCAGACCAAAATGCTTAGAAGTTGAGACTACAGTACTTGCTTATTAACAGACTAATAAATAATATTTTGTTTTTTTTTTTTTTTCAGGAGGAACGCTTCCAGATGGTTTTTGACTTGGCCCAAGAACTTATCGATGAAGATTACCACAGAGCTGATGTTATCAGTTCAAGGTAATGCTTTCAGTACAAAAATCATTTCCTTTGTTATGATCCCAGGGCTTTTGTTTTAGGCGAGAGGCTGGACGGTACATGCGGCTGTTATTTTGATGTGTCTCCCGCAAAAAAACCGGCGCCGTTGGGGGTGTTATGCATATCACCTGTCTGAATTTGAAAGCTTTTTGTGTCAAAATTTTGAAAGGTCCTCATATCATTGTCGGAATCTAAACACAAGTTATGTCATGTCATAGTGATTTCTTCGACCTCCATGTCACAGACTCAACGCAGAGTTGCATGTCAGAATTTCAGTCACGGCATTTTAAGTTATTTGAGCCACGCACAAAATTACCTTTAATTGTAGGAAACCTGAAAAGAGTGTTTCACTAAGATAGAAAAACACCAAGAGATGATAATAAACCATAAAGGAACAAAGATGGTTAAGGATGGAAAAGATTATCACGGATTAAAAACGACGAACTTGAAACATTCAGGCTAGACTCTTTAAGATGCGCAAACCGTGACGTAATTCCTTTTAACAGGGCCTCAGTAGAGAGAGTTTATTCATCTGTCTGACCCAAGCTTATCTTCCATTTTAGAGAGGAAGTTATCATGACCAAGTGGGATAAACTGATTGGCATGCTGGAGGCTCGACGTTCAACGCTTGTGGGTTTTAGGAATCTTGTAGGTTTGTTCAGAGAGATGGATGGTGCACATGGTGACATGCAGGATATTGAGGTACTTAGTAAATAAATCATGTACAGTCATGTACATACATATGCTGGGTATCGTTTGCAAATTTTAAAGCATTCCTCACCCTTTCACAGGCAGTGTGGACGGTGGGCGTAACCATAGAAATAAAGCTGCGTTTTGAGATTTCCCTGGCGCAGTGTGAACAGGGCCCAAGATTGCTAAGCATTCATTGGTTAAGAGTTGTGGTCAATGATATGACATGGCGCACTCTTAAGCGCAACTTAAGGCAACTACAGTGCAGCGAACCAAAATATACGCGTAATTCGCGTCAGACGAAAACGCGTTTACGCGTTTGCATATACGCACATACGCGTATACAGGGAACTTCATGAGACATTGTCGTGACAAGTTGTGACAAGTTATGACATGTCAGTTGACACTTCTGGGGCAAACAATTTATGTCGACAGATGCATCGCCTTCAAGCAGAAAATAGTGATCTAACAAGCTGTCATTCATGTACATGCTTCCGAATTTACAATGCTGATTTTCCTCGAATTGTCATATGAATTGTTAAAAACAAATTTACCACATCAAATAGCGTCGTTATATGTTAAAAAACATGCAGTGAATCCACTTGCTTGTGGGTCATGGTTCCACTAGAGTTTTAAACATTTTATGACAGTGTTTCTGCATATATGGACAATAGTGTTTATCATTGGATCTGGTGGATTTGTTAAATGAAATTAAAGAGGTCTTTATTTTCTCTCTTACTTGTAAGCTATAGACAGTTATGTCTATCCTTTTGAGTGTGATCATTATGCTTATAGGCTGCTGTGAGATCGGAAGATTACGGCAAGCATCTGTTAGATGTGGAAAATCTCCTCCACAAGCACAGTTTAGTAGAATCACAGATTCAGTCTCAAGGGGAACGCGTGCAGAAAATCAACAATGTGGCACAGAAATTCATTAAAGCAAAACATCCTGAGAGCAAAGTCATCAAAGAAAGGCAGTCACTTCATACGCAAGCATTCGAGGTAACAATCAAGATCATTAAACCTTAAAAAATTATTGACTAGAGGTTGTTGATGTTATGGATGTTTTTTTCATTTGTGAGAGGTGCTTTAATTCTCGAATCCAGATTTTCCACTGCCCAGCAAACAGAGTGAGGTCTGGGTACGAGAACAAGGTGGATTTGGTCAAGTGTTTCACCGTGGTAATGACAGTTTCATTTCACTTTATTTGGGTTGTGTCATTAACCGCGTTACATTGTCGAGTCACATTTAGGAGTCTCAACATCAAGTATACAATTTCAACTCTGAAAATAACACATTTTTGGACTCTAAGCAGTTACCACTCACACTTTGAGCCACTGGTGGTTCTGGAGCGCTCTGCTAAAGCCCAATTTTTTTGTGTGTGTCAGTCCGTTTGTAAAACAAAACTCTCCACCTTGGGTCTGTTTGCAAGCCCGTTACATAACATCTCTAAACTGTCACTGGTCACACAGTTTTCTTGCCGAACCACAGGTTACCATACAAATATCTCTGGTTTACCTGTGGCTTACCGTATTTTTCCATACAGGCGTTGGTTCAACTGGGAAAGGAACGCCGAGCAAGGCTGGAAGATTCCCTCAGACTTTATAAATTCTTCGGTGATATGGAAGAAGAAGAAATGTTTGTCAAAGAAACTGAAAAAGTTCTGTCGTCTAAAGACGTCGGAAATGATCTGATAAGCTTGACAAGACTGCAACAAAAACATAAGGTTAGTGATGTGTGTCAGAAATCAGAGGAAAACGGATAAAGGAGCTCAGTCACGGTATATTAGCCACGTACAAAATTACCTATAAATTGAAGGAAACCTGAAAATAGTAGTTAACCAAGATAGAAAAACTCTAAAGATATAATAATAAACTATAAAGGAACAAGGATGGTCAAGGATGGAGAAGATTGACACGGATTGAAAACCGGAAGACATAGAGAAAAATTAAGGTCAAACTTTTCGAGATGCGCAAACCGTGACGTAGCTAACTAGGAAACATTGTTCCAAAAAAAAAAAAGTTTCTTGTTATGTTTTCGGGTGGCTAAAGTAGCAGCAAGCAAGGGAAATGTTTCGCTACCTGCGTGGCTGAACCAGGAAATATTTTTTCGGAATTTTACACTTGTTCAATTACGATTTTTCTCAGGGCTGGAAGTCTTGTAAAACACCGCAGTTTATAATAAACGCTTTCATTCATCAGGCTCTAGAAGCTGAGTTAAGTGGCCGGTTTGCTCATTGTGAGACAGTATGTGCCAAGGGACAGTCACTGATTGACAGAGGACACTATGCTTCCAAGGAGATCAGGGCCAAGATTAAACAACTACAGAATAACTGGATGAAACTAAGAGAACTTCTGATCACAAGATCTGAGAGGTTGAAGGATGCAGCGCAGTCCTTACAGGTATGCTAGCATAAAAACAAACAGGCCGTAGTTGTTGCTTGTCTGGTTGGAGCAGATTTTCCAAAAGACATGATACGGAAACGAAGACGCAGTGATACCAGAAGACGAAAGAAAGTGCTTTGCGTGAAAGGGAAATTGTGTTTAAGATGACCATTTCTTGGTGTATAGTAAGAGGTTCAATAACTCTGTTGTGGCTCAGCATTACCCTTGGTACAATTTGGTATACTCCTTTTTTTTTTACTTACATAATAATGTAAGGCTGGTTTTAACTGTCACACCATCAAAAGTAAAAAATCGTAAACAATACATTCAATAATATGGGATATAATAGATGATTTTTTTATATAAACAACCTTGCCAGTCAGAGAAGCGGTTCACCCAAATTTACAGAGTTTTGTATGGAGATGCCATGTTGGTGCCCTTCCGAGGGGCACCAACATGGAAATCTTAATCATGAGCAGATAGGACACTGCGAACGGTAACAATACATCAGTGTGAAAATGATAGGTGATTTCTATTCATTTACAACAATCATTTGAAATGAGAACAACTAAGTAGAGTTAAACATCGGTTGTCTTTTTTTTTTTTAATTTATTTCAGTATTATTCAGACTCGAACGATGCCGAATCTTGGATGAAAGAGAAGATGTACGTTGTGAGTAGCGAGGATTACGGCAGAGATGAACAGAGTGCAATGGTGGGTAAAAAAGAAACTTAAGTAATCATGTTTTGTAAAAGGTCATTACTCACAAGAGGATGAAATGGGACATAAATTAGAGTAATTTTGAGTTCAATTTTGTTTAATCGTGGTTGTCTTATGGTTAGTGCGCTGGACTCCGGATCTAGTGGTTCGGGTTTGACTGTTTGAGCCCTGGCCTTGGACAGTGTGTTGTGTTTTTGGGCAAGACACTTTACTCTCACAGTGCCCTTCTCTACCCAGGTTTATAAATGGGTACCGGCGAAATTAATGCTGGGGGTAACCCTGCGTTGGACAAGCATCCCGTCCAGTGGGGAGTAGAAATATTCCTAGTCGCTTCATGCTACAGAAACCAGAGACAAGCGCCAGCCTGATGGGCCTGGCTTGGCTTGCATGCAGACTTTTGTTTTATCGAGCAAATGTACTTGGTGAAATGCCAACCAGGTGGTTAAATTGCAACGAAGTAATATTTTGGAAAGAGGTAAAGATATTTATTAAATAGACTATTTAACTGACACGTTTGCTTGTGATATTTAGTCCCTACTGCAGAGACACGCCAATGTTATTGATGCGATAAAAGGATTTGCTGACGACGTCAATCGCTTGAGAGAACAGAGTAAACTAATGGAAAGCAACGAGATGGCAGCTCAGGTAAAACCCGTTTTAATCAAATGATGTTTGTGTTCCCCTCTCTCTTTACTAATCCCACGTATGAGGTATTAGTTATCCTAAGGAACTATTATACTTATCGTTAAGCGTACAGCGTTGCTTAATAGGATCTTTGTACCTCTCAAGACGACTTTCGCATCTCGAGAGACTAGACACGAGTCTCGCGAGATTAGAGGCACGAGATTCGCTAAGATTCGCGTTTTGCGAGAGTAGAAGCACGAATTTCGCGAGAGGAGAAACACGAGATTTGCGTTTCGCGAGAGTAGATTCGCGTCTCGCGAGACACGCCCGTCGTCTCTCAGGAGGCCCTCAAATTCTTCGAGATGCCAAAGCGTGGGCTTCTCGCGACTTAGATACGTCATTCTTGTAATGATTACAGTTATGTGCCAGCATTAACCAACGGAACTTGTAGTCCTAAATGCTTGGTGGTTGATTATGTTCTCTATTTTCAACCCCTGTCTGCCTCTCAATGTCTTGATAATGTAGGGAGAAATTAGATTTTGACGAAGTAACGGCTGTCCTTATGTTGGTCTATTTCAGACAAAATTTGAAACTTATGAAGAAGAAACCGAAGTGGAGACGGACGAGGAAGTCGAGGAAATCGTGGAAAAAGAAGTCGTGAAAGACGTAGTACAAGAAATTAAAGTTCCACAAGTGAAAGCCTTGCATCCTTTCTCTGGACAAGGTCTAAAAATGGCTAAGGGAGAGGTGTGTAGGGTAATCAAGTTAATACAGTCTGGGTAAGGTCTTGTTGTGGATTTGAGTTTTGTCAGGAACTCACTCTTACTGGGGCCAGTTCTGTTTTTCGCAAGTGTGAAAGAAATCTCATTGGGTTTAATCTGTTCTTCACTTAGTATTTCCCGTGATTAACTCTCGTAGTCGTCCTCTTTATTTTTAGATCTTAACTATCTCTTTGTTGGATCTCGTGTTCAGGTTGTGTCTAAATTTTGGCTGTAATTTTCCAGGTTTTTTTCTTAATAGCTAAGACGAACAAAGACTGGTGGAGCGTGAGGTACGTTGATCTTGTTGACATTGTGTTAAATGTGAAGGTGAATTAATCAACATGACACGAGCGTGAGACAGAGAAAAATTCTGAGTCCCCGACAGGAATCGAACCCATGACCTCCCGAACACCGGGCGGGCGCTCTATCCACTGAGCTACGAGAACTCATGGATTACCTTGGTCACCATGAGTTCTCGTAGCTCAGTGGATAGAGCGCCCGCCCGGTGTTCGGGCGGTCATGGGTTCGATTCCTGTCGGGGACTCAGAATTTTTCTTTGTCTCACGCTCGTGTCATGTTGATTAATTCACCTTCACATTTCATTGCCGAGCTTAAAATTCACCATCTTTATTAACTTATTGTGTTAAATTTTCTTATTATACATTATAGTCACCATCTGTCTTCTCATTGGCTAAAAGCCCACAGTTAATTCCGGGAAAGAGCGCAACCTACAGATTATTCACTAATCTGCTAGCAGATTAGTGAATAATCTGTAGGTTGCGCGCGCAATGCATGATTTCCAAGAGCAATGTCAAGTTCACGGACAGCGAAGTAAGAACATGGCTTGTCGAAAGTAAACTGCGTTCGGTGCGATAATGCGTTTGTCGTTATTTTCTTTAAAACAATGTATCATAAAACAAATATTAGATTCGGTTTTTGTGACATCCGAAATAATCAAGTTCTCGGCTAGTGTTATCAGCCGAAGCCTTCGGCTTCGGCTGATAACACTTACCTCGACCTTGATTATTCCGGATATCACAAAAATCCTCATCCAATAATTGTATATTATTGTGCTTTTTTTTTTTTAATTGCCCGTTGTAGCCTTTTTGTCGCTGCCGTTTTCAGCTCTGGGATCAACAAGTTGTCCTTCAGCTCTTGAACCAACGAGCGTGATTTGAACCCATCCAACTTGCTTTGTTATAATACATATGGACTAAACATTGTTTTTTTTTGGTCCAAGAACGTTTTCCTGAGTGTTCTTTGAGTTGTGTATAAAAGTATTATATACCTATTTCTTCTAAGGCGTCTGACTTCGAAAGAAGCTGGTTATGTTCCTGCTAACTACGTAAAAGAGATTGAAGCCAGGACAGTGAAGAAAGTAACGAAACAGAAGGTTGTTGTCCCAGAGAAGGTGCTGGTTAAACGAAAAGTGAGGAAGAAAGTTATCGTTCAGAAGCAACGGGCGGTGAAACTCAAAACTCCAGAAAAGAAAGGTAAGTGAATGGCAGAGAGAAGTCTTCCTTCCTCAATTTGACCCATAGCTTTCTTGTGAGCTGTGGCAAAATAAATCGCACTACTTGAAACAAATGCTCAATAGCTTTCATTTGAATGGTCACACACTAGGGTTTTATCCACAGACAACAAAGTTCTAACAAGGTGGTTCTAACTTTGTTAGAACCACCTTGCACAACATAATAAACATGTGAAAGATCTGCTCAATAGCTTTCATTTGAATGGTGACACACTAGGGTTTTATCCAGAAATTATGTTAGGCGGTTAACTGACTCAAAGTCTGACTGTGTTGTGAAAGGAGCAGGTTTTAACAACAGGTCTTCCTTAAATTTCACAGGGAAATCCCGACGTCCAGTGAGACGCCATTTCACGGCTCATTTTGACCGCGACAATGTTGCAACGCGTCAGGTGTCGCTTCAGAACATGTACTCAAGACTTGTGGAAATGGCTGAGGTATTGTATTGCCTAACATAACCTTTATATCCTATTACAGAAATATTTCCATTTTTCATGATTTTTACTCAAAATTGGTCATGATCAAAGATTTGAATACAGTGACGCCTTGTTAATCCCACCAACGAGCCAAAAAAAGTCTTGTGTTATTCATAGAGTGGTCGTATTAAACTGCTAAAATAGAGCGGTTTTCATTTGAGTGTTTAAGAGTACTTGGTTTTGCACTTACTACGATACACGATTGGCTTAAAAACATGCGCCTATTTTTCATCCAATCAGAAGTAAAACGAAAGCCAATCGTGTCTCGTTCGCTCACCTTTTCCCGCGCTTCGCGGCAGTTACTGCTTACATGTAATTACTTCGAATTTTGATTGGTTCGCTGGATTGTCTGAGTCCTTTGTGATTGGCTAGAGTGATTACGTTGGTTTTAGGTTAATGACACTCAATTGAAAACCGCTCTAGAGAAAAACTAATAACTGACTTGAGGTATTGGTAAGGAACGGCTCTACTAAAAAGCATTTTTTTTTTTTAAATATGGTAAAATAGGAAAAATGAAGAAGCTGTATGATTCATTAGTTCAATGTTGTTGGAAAGTTTGAGACTTGCATCAGCTGAAAGATTGCACAGTAATCTTCAAGCCAGTTTGTAATCAAAAAGGTTTTCTTTGATCTCACCTGACGTGTATTGGTAATTTTAAACGATCCAGTTTTTGTGTGTTTGTACCTTGCAGCTTCGTCGTGAGAACCTGGAGAACTCCATCAAGTATTTTCACTTCTGCCACGAGTGCGACGACATTGAAGCGTGGATGAAAAACAAGGTTTGACTGAACACCTTAGAATAGACCTGCAAGAATTAATATGATCGTAACAGGGAATTAGTTTACTTTTCTACAGGTAGAACATCACACTCGACCCTCAGCATGGGGCCTAATAAACAGTACCAAATAAAAGTACTGCTCAACAGCTTTCATTTGAATGGTCACACACTAGGGTTTCAACCACAGGCTTAAAGTTAGGACCACCTTGTTCAGGCTTTATTTTTTACTAAGTTACATTTGAGGTGATGAATCTTTCTTTACATGAGTAGTCAAGTAACACATCTAGCTTTATCTCCCCCCACTCGATAACAATTTCCCACTAATCGTCATACTTTTCTTGTGATGTTAAGTGGCATCAATCAAGACAATGTGCCATAGTTGACCGTTCTACTGATCAAGTGTCTGCTTACCTCCGTTTGGATAAATTAGGTTTACACATTTTTTTTTTCAACTAATGGGTTAGAAATTTTACTATGTAGCTATAGCGCATCAATTTACCATGGAATAAGTCAAAAGCATTTTGAACTCCGCTGTTGAAATAGCTTGGATGTAACCAACATGCATGGGGCTAACGTTTTGCTCTACTATTGTCCTTTTGATCTTGTTAACATTTTAACGTTTTTCTTTGGCTAATCAGGATTCTCAGCTCGCTTACAACGCTTCTGAATCAAACAACGACATTCATCTCATTCGCAAAAACCTTGAGGTAGAGTTTGCTGCTAATCTGTAATATTTTAACTGTTGACTGCATTCTTATTCAAAGCTGGAACTTCTTCTTATGTTACGTTATGTTACGTTATGGTACGTTACGTTACGTTACGTGATCTTGCACGGATTTCGGTGACGATCTTGCTTTACGTAGCTCGTGATTGTGTGCGGTTGTGTGTGCTATTTGTTCGGTGCGTTAGAAGTCACAATTATGTGATTCGTTTTATTTGTCATTGTCCTGTGTGTATGTTGTTTTGCACAATAACTTTTAGGATTAACTCAGCTCTCAAGAAAGCATTATTTGTACGAGGCTAACAGAGTTCTGAACTGCTCAAGTAAGGGTGCTTTAATACGTTATGGCTAATGCAGAAAGAAATAATCTTTAACAACTCAATTCCTCGACTCTCTGATTTGCAGTTAATTCATTTACTAATCGGGAAGGCCTTGTTGCTTACCGAAGTGCTGTCCGCACTACGTCGAAAGAATTTGAAAACGGACTCAGTTTCACTCTGAAAAGTGTGTTCGGCGATATTCTGGGGCATGAATTTTTTTTCTCATCTTTAGGTTGTGCCTGATAACATCAAATTTCCAAGGGACAACTATCAGACCAATAGTTCCAAGACATAAACACTATATTGTCTTTATTGTTGTTCTGCGGACTAGTTCAAAAATCTTATTGAATTTTTTTTCACTTTTTTAGATAAAAAGCGTGGAAGCTAAATGTAAAATTTGAAAAAAAAAAACCGACAAATTGCGTCTTTTATTTGTTTTTACTATAAGCCCCCATGTTTACAGAAATATTTTCACGGAAGAGTACTATCCACCAGGGTATTTTCCTTCGACAGGCGCTATGGGCTGATAGTGTCTCTCCGCGGATGAACACTATCCAATCACGTGATCAATTTAAACCAATAAGAATCGGAGAAAATTTGGTGGTTTACTATAATGTGAAGTATTGGCATTTTGTGTTAACAGGGTCTGACTACAGAGCTAACAGCAAACAGCAGACGTATCACTGAGATCAACACGCTAGCGGATCAGCTTGTCAACACGGACCATAGACATTCAGATGCGGTGAAGAAAAGAAGAAAAGAAATCAATGACATGTGAGATTTTGTCTTATAGGAACACGCTTCTGGTACTATGAGGGTCTCAATGCGGTTAAATGTCAACTGTGAAATAAGAAACATTTTACCTTCAACCGTCAAACAACCGAAAATTTAGCGCCCTCAAAAAGCTATATTTTCTAACGTCAACAGTCGAAGGTAAGGGTGGACCATTTGACTTTTGCGGAGGTGTGTGGGTGAGTTGGTGCAGGCTCGAATATTTTTAACCCTCCCATGCACTAGGAGATTTTTTTCTCGGGACGTGTGTATGCATGGTATTTTTCCCCCTTGTAACATGCCTTTTTCGGCTCTCTAAACGTTCGTGAATTTTTTTGACAGTGGTCGTGTGCATGATTTCGTGTGGTCCAAGTGTTACTTGTGTTGCTCAGTGGAGCAGAGAGAACTCTAGTGAAGTTCAAACTGGTAATGTTCGTGTCACTTTGTAGGTGGGAAAATCTTCAACGCTTGAAGAAGGCCAAAGAAGAGGAGCTGAGAGAGAAGCATGGGTAAGAACAGGACAACATCGTTGTGTAGTTTATTCATTGCTGGTTAAATGTCTCCCTGATTTCATGTGAATGACAATGAATGACAATTCGGTATTGTATAATAAGCCCGCTTAGTTCTCAAACATCACTGCTACATAGCCATGCGTTGTCTGCACGCGTTGCATGCCTATAATGCTACCTCCTCGACTGTTAAGGTTCAATCCAAGGACATTCCATATCATATCAAAATACTTACATAAAAGTGAGCACTTAACACATCATTATTCCATTGTCTGCCAGGGTTGAGTTGTTCTTTGACTCGTGTGAAGAGATGAAGGCCTGGATTCAGGAGAAGGATGCCGTGTTATCAGACGGAGACCTGGGACGAGACTTGGAAACCGTCAGAGCTTTACAGAGGCGACACCAGGTGGAAGAGTATCAGCCGAAGGGTGGGGGTGGGGGTGGGGATGAACACTAGCTTCTCACATCCTCCCTAAAGTTGCATACGGTTTGATAGGCTGGACTTTGACATGACAGTTCTTGGGAGTTATTTCCTGCATTGCTAAGGCCTCCAGTTACTGTCGTGTCAGCCGGTCACCATCAGTCTGGAACTCAGTTATATTTCTTACCTCTATCTGGGACATCATGAATGGAACAGTACTCACAGTCTCTTAAGTGTTATAGGTGACACTCCAGAGCACTATCCTGGAACGGGCCAAGTGAATACTTGGAGACAAAATTCAAACTAAGAGGATTTTCAGAAAAACAATAATTATTACTGAGCCTGTTGAATTACAGTTCAATGCGCACTGTGATAAAACCAAAACCAAAGTAATCACTTTCGCCACTCATAACGGTTGCTGTCAATCCAGTGATCCATAAAAACGTGAACCTTTGAAATACATCGAATTGTTTTGATTCCCTATAGAGACATGATCTGCTGAGGAATACTTAAACCTGAATTAAGACACGTGCTATCGACACACAAGATTAAGATCCACAAAGTGCATCCGGAAATGATGCTAACCACAGTTTAAAATCTGTTTTAGGGTTTAGAGAGAGATCTTGCTGCTGTGGAAGAAAAACTTGTGAAGCTGCAAGACCAGGCCAAATCGTAAGATGTTTAAATTATTTCACTCCGTTATCACGCTAACTGGTTTCCTTTATGGTATTTATTGGTTTTGTTGAACATTTTTTGGGGGTGATTTCATCTTGACTACGAGAAACGTCGTTTCACTGACTTTCGACACGCTAATTTTTGCGTACATAGACGATTTACACAATAAACCGAATTCGTATTCTCGGTACTGGACTGGAACTAGCTTGCAATGGAGGCTCATACGGGAAATATCATTAAAAACAGTGTATTTGCATTTGAAAAGACTCCCTGCATTAGCCTCTGTTGCAAGCTAGTTCCAGTCCAATACCGAGAGTAAAAAAGCAGTCTATTTACGAAGCTAGACTTGATCAGGATGATGTCAAGTCAATCAATCAAAAAAATCAATGAACTTTATTTAAGTGTCTAAAAAACTTCTAGTCACCCCGAAGGCCGACCAATCGGGGACACTACCAAGTATTACTTTCTTGGCTCTGCCGAGAAAGATTTTTAGGCATTGTTTCGTTGCTTCCTTGGGAGTTAAGAATTTTACCTTCTCTCTTGTTTTGTAGCCTTGTGTCTCAACATCCTCGGCAAGCTCGGCAGATTAAAGCAAAAGAAGCCGAGATCATTGGTTTGTGGAATGGCTTGAAGGTTTGCAACAATGCTTTCCCAGTCATTTTATCTGATTAACCATAATTCAATTTGTTTTTGTTTGACCGAACTACAACATTGCAACAGCAACTAAAACACAATGTTGAAAAACTATTCTGCAAATAAATTATGTTTTCTCTCTTTTCAGAATAAAGCAAGTAAACGAAAGAACGTTTTGGATGAAGCTTATGGTCAGCAAGGGTTCCTGGCCGATTCAAGAGATTTGGTAAACTTTTCTTTATTTTTAAAGTGCATAGAAAATAGAGAAGCTTGTCTTAGAGATGTTAAAACGTTTCGTCATTCATCAGGACGAGATGAGATGCATTTCAAAGTTTGTGTGTGTAAGTATAAGTATTTTAATTTTCCCGCAGAGAAAAAGAGCTAAAGTAATTTCCGGAGAACTTCGGGTCATCTTCGGAAATCGTCTGCTCATCTTCGGAAATCGTCTAGTCGTGTTCGGAAATCGTCGGGTCAACTGGAGGTCCTCGGGGATCTTTAGGAGTCTTCAGTAATTTTACGCACCCACCTGATACGAAAACTCAAAAACCCGGTGGGGAAAATGGGAACATATTCCCCAATCAAATGCCGACGCACCAACCTCTGGGGGCTAGAGGCGATTACAAGATTTCCAGACTTTCAAAGGGAACAAATTTTAATATAAAATTTGAATGTTCGAGAGCTGAGTTCGAGATCAATACATTACAACTGTCAAACCTTAAATGTGCGTATAGCAGAGGACTAAACTAATGCCATAGCGGGACACGTACATTTCATACCAACAGGAAAATATTTACATTCTTTGTCACTGTCACTTACAGTTCAACGCCGCCGAATGTAAATACATATTTTGCACGCTTAGGATGTAGATGAAGTATTTGCTTTGCAGTTATCTTGGGCATCAGACATGCGCGAGTCACTAAGAACAGGGGACACGCCCAAAGATGTCAATAGTGCCAAGCAACTTATACAGGAACATGAGGAGAAGTGGGAAGACATTCAAACGCATAACGACAGGTACTGATCCCCAGGGGCACATTGTAGGTGGAGGGGGCAGGGGACTGGGTTGATTTAATTGAGACACGAAGAAATAACACAAAAGTGATCGCTTTAAATTGACAGGTTTGACCAATTAAAGGTGATGATATCTGATTTCAGGTGTTGTTTTCATACTCATGAAAAAAAATTCTAAGCGAAGCAATGTTTTTGCGGCGACTTTATTTCTACCTTTACTCTTTAATTTTAATTCGATCGGGAATTTATGTCAAGCACGAAAACACCTGAAGTTTCACTAAAATACCTCCTCTTCCCGCGTCGTATTTTCAACTTGCTTCTCGGTGTCTGGAAATGTGATGAAACACTGTCTCTTGTGTTTGATATATTTCTATTTTTGATATTTAAATTTAAATTTCCTGCAAAAGAAATGCAACTGACTTAAAGCGCAACTTGGTTCTCTTCGTCTTATCAATCTTATTATGGTTAGAAAAACAAAACTTTTTTTCTGGCCAGTCGATGTTACTAACTGCAATTGTCTGTAAGCATATTGGTTGTTGTTTGTATTGCAGGTTTGACCAGTTGATAGAATACGGTCAGAAGATGGTAGCATCCAACCCGCGTGTGAAACAGCTCAGAGACAGAGTGACAGCGCTAAAACAAGAAAAGGCAGCACTGAAGGACACTTGGAGTGAAAGAAATGACGTACTACACGAAGGCCAAGACTTACAGGTCAGCCCGCTGAATCATAAAACAAGCCTACGCCATATACTCTTCATTGATGTGAATTTCGCTCATGCCATTTGTAATACAGTGAAAGCATTACGCTTACAGCAGAATTGAAAGAGCGGAATTAGCTTTGTCGACCCCCAGTTTATCAAATTTAGTTCTTACATTGGATCGGTTTTTAATTGAGTGTCGTCAAACCAAAACCAAACCGATTACGTACCAGCTAGACTACTCGGCCAATCTCAAGCCGTAATAAACCAAAGCCAAAACCAAAGTGATTGCCTGATTACTTTCGACACTCAGTTGAAAACCACTGTACCTTACACTGCCGCACGTAAATTCAATTGATATGTACTTCCGACAATTGTATCCAGGGGGATCCTGGCAAAAAATGAAGCGAAGTGAAGCATCGGAACATCAATCTGAACCATTATCTTGTGAGCTTGGTAGCATGGCGTCTAATGTCGTTCTTTGTTGCTTTGCAGGCGTTCATCCGTGATGCGGAGTACGTGGATTCCTTGTCAGCTTCCCACGAGGCATTTCTCTCTAATGATGATCTCGGGGTACTTACCGACTTACTTTGTTCATCATTTAAACCGTATTGAATCTGATCCTTTCTATTTAAAGACGTCGCGATTTTAGACTTTTTCGAAGTCCTTTGCGGTTGTAGGGAGTCTCGCCGCGAATGTCGAGTTTACGATCCTCTACCTCGCACTCTTAGGGGAGGCGCGGTGGCCTCCTGGTTAGTGCGCTCAGCGTCGGATCAATCGGTCCGGGTTCGAGCCCTAGCCAGGGACATTGTGTTGTATTCTTGGCCCAGTCATTTTACTCTCAAAGCTCAAAACAAGTTCACCTCCAGCCTCGCTGCCATTCAAAGGCCAGGTCACTGAGCAGACAACTGTTTAATGGACTATTAGTCCTCCAGAAAGTAATCTCAAGAAAAGCGTTTCGAACAAACCTGTACCTGAGACTTATTTTCAGAAAAAAGAGAACGATTTACTTATTCATTTTCTATTTCCTCAGACGTCTGTGGATGATGTTGTTATGCTGCTAAAACAACAAGAAAACTTCGAGAAAACTTTAACAGCTCAAGATGAGAAACTTCACTCGTTATCTGACATGGCCAACAGTCTGGTGAAGGCTGGTCACCGAGATAGACAATGGTACGACACCAATGCTACACAGATCAAAATATTGATTCTCCGTAAAAGTTACCTTACTTGTCTTTTTGTTAGTTTTGAGAGCGTAGTGGTACATCAAAGTAATGTGCTATCGTTGACGAATTTCTTTTTGCTCATCACCTATCTGTTAGACAATCTATGGATACTGTAATGAGAAATGAGATTTTGATCAATCGCGTGATCTCTGCTTGCCAGAGGCGAGGGAGTGCTTTCTGTAAAATAACGGTTTTATCATCTATCGATTTTATTAATTTATAAGTGTACATGTATTGCTAGTTTCTTTGCCCTTGTAGCTTATCAAATCCTCTCTTGAATTAATATATTTATATTATTCTTCTCCATATGAACGGCGGATATGAAAAATAAAGATAAGTTGTAGAGAGAATCTAAATTTCCGGCTAAAGCGTCTTTCAACCAGTATCTCTTTTCACTATGACCTCTCGACCTCTCGTTTGTGTTGTTAGGATTGCAAAGCGTAAAGATGAAGTCCTTAAGAGAAGGCAGAATGTTAAACAGCTCGCTGCGAAGAGGAGGCAAGGTTTATTACAATCCCAGCTGCTTCAGAACTTTAAGAGAGACACGCAAGAGGTAACTCTTAATTTCAATGGTTTAATTTACTTGAAAATGAATTAGAATAGTTTATTCTCGAACCCCTACATGCGGAAAACTCACTCTTCACTAATTGCGATCAGTAAGTAGAAATCTGTTTCTTAAAATGAGAAGAGTAGATCCAAAATCACTTTGTACTTGTACAGATAATAGAACCATACCCCGTGAAAGTACTGCTCAATAGCTTTCATTTGAATGGTCACACACCAGGGTCCCACCCGCAGACTTCTGATCTAATCCTGTGTCTTTTTCTGTCAGTTTGAAGCGTGGATCCAAGAAAAGCTTCAGATTGCTACCGACGAGTCTTTCAGAGATTTAACCAACATCCAGAGAAAACTTCAGAGACATCAAGCATTCGAAGCTGAAATCGCAGCAAACAAAGACGGCTTTGATAGCATCAATGCGGTAAGCCCTTGAGGATATGTTGTTGCTTGAAAATTCCATGCGTAGCTGTAGACAAACACCATGAGCGTAGTTTCAATTATAAGGAGTTATCCACGATCGTAAGGCACCATCCACACTACGCCGGAGAAATTTCAAAACCAAGCTTTATTTACACTAATCCGTCACGGAAACGGAGCTTTTCGAAAACACTCTTCGCCTTTGTGTTTTAGTGTGAACGGAAAACATTTTGAAAACGGAGCTTTTCGAAAACGATGACGTCACGATAATCACGTGATTTCCCTGACCGAGTTTTTCCTCAAACACAAATCCAAAATGACCGGTGATTGTTGCGTTTTTAAATTTATCCGGCTTAGTGTGGACCTGGGCTAAGTCAATTACCTTTGAATGGTTTATTAAGGTAAAACGAGGTAAAGGGATGGTTGAGACTGAAACGGATTGCAAAAGTCTAAATTGAAATATGTGGAAATATGTAGGCATGATGTAGCAACGGTGTTTGTTTCAGGCTCGCTGTAGCTGTCTTCGTCAGTTTAACACTCATATTCGCCTTGCGGTCATCAGCAAATCTGCCTTCTTTTTTGGAAAATTGGTTGTAGTCATTCCTTTCCCTTCTACACTCCTCCTGCACTTTTGTTTTGAAATAATCCAATTATAATTATTAATAATTATAATTATTAATAATTATAATTATTAATAATTATAATTATTAATAATTATAATTATTAATAATTAGGAATTTTGAATTCGTTTTAGTGCGGAAAGAAACTGATTCGTGAAGGTCATTATGGTGCCGACGAAATCAAGGACTTTTTGAGAAGATTAAATGAAGGCTGGAATGAACTAGTCAGCAAGTCCGCTGATAAGGGTTTCAGACTACAGCAAGCTCATCAACAACAGCAGTTCAACCGAGCCATGGAAGACGTGAAGGTGCGTTGACCAGAAGTATGGCTTCAATATTGCCCCAATTCTAGTTCATTATTGTTCTGTCAAATGATTTGTTGTATCTATATCCCCTGTCCATCCACTGATATCAAAACCCCTTATTTTCTCCACTTTGGATCAACGAATGTGTTTTAAAAATTCCATGGCGTATGTTCCCCGATCAACGGAATCAACACTTTGTAAAGGATCTCTTAGCACCACATTATTCCAAAAGTTCGTAGGAATCCAGGCAAACCTCATATTTTTCACATTGTCATGCATTTTCATCTTGTCATCTTTGCTCATCCTTAATTCCGTTCGGCTGTACTTCAAAATCAAATCACTAGTTTTGGCTTTCTTGTAACTAACATTTTGCGCCTCTGTTATCGCTGCCTATTCTAGTATCTTTATCTCACTCTGCTTGATGCTTGGCCGCAGGAGATCTGGGTTCGAGATTAAACGCTGCCAAGCGCGGAAAAACTCGCCGAAGTAGTTCCTGATTGGCTTCGAGTTAGCTCCTGATTGGTTGAAAACCAGAATGTTTTCTCTGATTGGTCAGAGTGTACTGTACTGAGGTCACGTGATCAAACAACAAGTAGATTAATTTCTTTCCAGTGTCTATTGAAAACGCTCTATCAAGAAGGAAAACAAAACAATTTTAATGGTTGTATTCAAAGGGTGTTTTAAAGGATATTTCTATCTCTAGGTTTGGATGAATGAAGTTGAAACACTGATGTCTCTCGAAGACCTCGGCCATGACTTGTCTAGTGTCAAGTTCCTTCTCAAGAAACATCAAGGAGTGGAGACTGATATCGAGGTTCACGATGCTCAGATCCAGACCCTTTGCGACCAAGCGCAGGGTTTGATTGAGGGTGGCCATTTTGATGCTGTCAGGATTGAGCAGGGGACAGAAAACATGTTGCAGAGGTACTAGCTTGAGGACTGAATGTTTTGAATTCCGTTTACGTAACTGTAATTGATGTTTTCTTTACCTTTGATTGTCCCTTATGGCATTGTTATCCACTCAATCATGGGCCATTCTTTGTTTTCAGGTTTGATGATCTAAAAGAACTCTCCTCAAACCGTCAGTCGCAGCTTGAAGACTCACTCGGTCTTCACCAGTTCTTTTATGACATTGAAATGGAGATGGCCTGGATACGAGAACACATGACTCTGGCGACCTCGGAGGACCTGGGCACAAGTCTGATTGGCGTACAACGACTTCAGAAAAGACATCTGGTAAAACTTTTTTTCAAACAAATTTTAAAATGAGCTCAGTTCCAAGTTGTTTATTTAAGAATTATTAATTCTTGTGTCACGTAGAAGAATGACATTTGTCTCCCCGCTGTTGGAATTGTTTTTTGTTTTACTTCAAAATAAACACTTTGTTTCAGGCCTTGGAGAATGAATTGGCCAATCACCAGTTTAGAATCGACACAGTGCTCGCTTCCGGTCAGGATTTGATTGACAGCAATCATTATGCTTCTGATGAAATAGAAGAACGATGCGAGGAATTGAACGAGAGCTGGGCACTACTCATGGGGGCATCCGCTGAACGAAAACAAAGACTGGGCGATTCTCTGGAGTCCCAGAAGGTCAGTGCTATTGTGAGAAAAATAATCGAATAAGTGATAATACCGCTAAAATCGAATATTCACCAGCGACTCTGGGGTAACTTCATGCACAACGTTCATAAAAACAGTAAAGACAAAAGAACGTTAGCCAATCTATGTGTTATCTAGTTTCCAGTGTCCGCACATTTTCGGTTCGTGGTGACCGAACGCGCGACGCTATAGACAAAATCAAAAACCGGAACCAGAAAATCCTGGTTTGGGTTTAATTGTGCCCATGCGTCCAAGTTCAGTAACGGTTTCTGAACATGCGTAGATTGAGCTGGCTTACCTTCTGGGTCTCGATTTCTTGGGGCGCTTTCCATTCGACCAAAAATTGCGAGATTTCCGGTCCGAAATTGAACGGAGCGGTAAAAATTCCGGGAAAAGTTTTCGAAAATTTAGGAATACGTTTTCAGTGTACCCTCTTTGATGGAATTTCCGGAATTATCGAAAATTTTGTGTTCCATTCGCCAGAGAGGTCAATAACCCCTTCCGTCACTCGACGGCTTGCTCTGTAGGCACTGCTCATAGTCACCCCAAAACGGTCGGCGATCGTACGATACGGTTCCCTGTTTGCCACACTCCAAAGGAACACCAGTATTTGTTTTTCTGGCATAATTGCGGGCCGCCCAAATGGATTGCCAGTTGAAATCCACCCAGGGTGCATTATTTCTTGTGTCAATAACTGGCACGTTTTCCTAGTCATCCGGAAATGGTTTTCGAACTCCCCCGACAAATACGCGGGAATAGTTACTTCGAAGTATCCATTTACACGAGTTAATTCCCTCCGCATAAAGCAGACAACTGTAGCCAGAAGTATTACGTCGTCGATGCTATCGAGAATGGTATAACTTATTGTTTCATAGTCACCCTGCTCTAAAGCCGCGAAAATGTTCAAAAAGTCCGCCATTTTCAAACACAACAAAGTTTCACTCAGCATGCCCTGTGTTGCAGAGCACGTGACCTTGAATTCTGGGAAGCGGTCGGACGCGTTCCATTCGACCAGCGGAAATTCCGAAAATTTGAACCGGTGATTTTTGTTGAACGGAAAGCGCCCTTCGTGCTAACTGAAATTGAACACGATATTGAGCTATGTGCCCGTTCTTGCCCTTGTGTAACGTGCTCAGATTTTTTTTGTGTGTTGTCTTTTCAGTACTTTACAGAAGCCAATGAAGCGGACTCTTGGATGACTGACAAGGCTGGGCTCGCAGCCAATCAGGATTACGGAAAAGACGAGTTGTCTGCTGAAAAGCTGCTGACCAGACATACTGCTTTGCAGTCAGCTGTTGATACCTACAGTCCGATCATTCAGGACCTGGCAGAGCAGGCGAGGAAACTGGTGCAAAGTGACCATTTTGCTGTATCAAAGATTGCCTCGAGACAGGTAAAATGTTCCAGGATGCCACTGCAAGTATCTGTTTATAGCGACGCAGTCACCCTTTTTCGCTTAGTTTCTGAAAGACATATCACTAGG